>NC_072780.1:33470024-33648638 GCF_022539595.1 Amphiprion ocellaris | reverse complement strand
TTTGGTGGAATGTTCCTTTAAGGTGGATGTTTGAGGACCTTGTAGATGGAATACTTCCTGAAACCAACCTTTTAGGTCAACATTCAAAGATTTATTATTATTATTATTATTATTATTATTATTATTATTATTATTATTAATAATAATAATAATAATAATAATAATAATAATAATAATAATAATACATTTTATTTGGCAGCGCCTTTCATAACACCCAAGGTCACTTTACAGAGGATAAAAACACAATAAAATAAATAAAACAGCTGTTATTTGTTTAGTCCAGACTAAATGACAGAAATCCACAACTGTAATTTTATTTCAGGACTCGGTTATTAAATGTCAAAACAATCCATGTGACTCTAAAAACTCAACAGCTTTACAAACTCTAAGATTAAACTCTCCACAAGGATCCAAAATAGGTTGGACTTCTACATGAGAGCTTTAATTATTCTTCATCTACTTCCTGAAAAGTTTGGTCAATAAAAAAGACAAAAACTAATATTTTCAGCTGAACTAAAGACAGACTTTGTGATTTTTCTGCTCACATGTTGTGTTGTTGTAAACTTACTCTTTCAAATAAATATCCTCCTAACCCCCTGGAAACCAGTGTTTGTCCTGTTCTTGTGTTGCTCCTCTGCGACCCTAGACAGCCGGGTCCTAATGTTTTTTGAGCAACACACCATACTATGATGTTTTTACAATGATGGTTCTACTATGGAACCAGTTTGACATGTTCAGGTGTTCTTTGTGTGAAAACTCAGAGATTTCAGGTATCAGAAGGTGGTTTTCAACTTTCTTTATTAACTTTCTGCTTCAACTTTAAACTAAATTTCCTTGACTAACCCAGCCCTCTGGACTTCCAGGAAGCTGTGTTCCTATTGGCTGTCCAGGTGGCTGCTAGGTGTTATCAGGAACACCTGAGCAGCTCAGTGTCTTCCTGCTTTATTTAGCTGCAGACAAACATTTCCTCTGCTTCTCTTCACCACTGAACTGGGTTTGGTTCCGTTGCTTTAGTTCGTTCTTTAGGCGTTGGCTTGCAGCTTCCAGCAGTAAAATCATCTTTAATGTGTTTCTTGGTGTGTTTTAGGGCTTTGTACTGGATAGTTGTCTTGGTAAATGTGGTTCTTCAGCCACAGTTAGCACATGGTGCTAATGTGTGCAGTGATTAGTGGATTTGGTGCAGCTGAGTTGTGTCTTTATCTTGGCTGTAGTGAGTCTTTAGAGGTTTTTGGTCAGACACATTCTGTATTCTTGTTTGAGAACCAGCGTTGGTTGTCCAGAAGGTAAGAGTTCCTGTCCTGATTCTCTGTTCTCAGAGGTTCTCTGGTAGGCTGCAGGAGACTTTAGCGTTTGGGTTGTGTTAGTTTGGTTTTTGTATGGTTTCATTTGGACGACTATCTTGAGGCTCCTCCATGTGGTTTAGTGAGGTTTTCTGCAACAGTTCTCCAAAGCAACCTGCAGCAGAAGAGACTTTGAGAGTTTTTAGGAAGTTCTGGAGACCAGACTTTAGAGCAGCAGAAACATTTGTCAGCAGTTTGAGCAGGAGAAGCTGAGCTTCAGAGTAGAAATGAGACAGAAACCTTCTTGACCCGTGTGGTGAGGTCCTGTACCAAGAGTTTGAGCAGGTTGTGAAGAGTCTGTAGTTCTTTGGTCTGAAAGCACAAGAAGAGTCGACTCATTAAAGGAGAAAACAGGAGATATTGTTGGTTCTTCTGTCACTCTGCAGTTTCCTTAGACTGAATATCAAGTTTATATTTTAAATGATTTCCCATGTGAGCCCAAGAAGACTTCAATAAACTCCCTCCATCCCCTGGACACAACACATTTTATTACCATGTTAAATCTTTGTTTTTGTTTGTTTTTCAGTTTTAATCATAGTTTTAGCATAGTTTTTCCTCTTTGCTTGTTCATCTGTGTAAAAGGTGCTAAACAAATAAAGTTGAATTGATAAACTGAATAATTGACTAACTCATGATTGTGACAACAGAAGTATTTTCATTGTGATTTAAGGGTTTGTTTCATTTTTAAGGTTGGGGTTAAAATCTTGACAGAAAAAAAAGATTAAAGAAATAAACTACAGTAAAAAAGCAATTAAATCAAAGGAAAAAAGCATTTAATATAATAAAACTTTTAAATAGAAAATTAAACATTAAATACAGTTAAATAATATTAAACAGACAAAATATTTAATTAAATAATTAAACAGAAGATACAAAACATGTAATTATGAACAAACAAAATTTTTTAAACAAAAATGTGAAACATTAAAAACGAAACATTTTAGATAATTAAACATTAAAAAAAAAAATTTAAACAAGAATATTAAACATTTAAAAAAATACAAAACATTAGATTATTAAAGCTTTAAAAAAGACAAAACATTGAATTAAAAAAATTAAATGTTTAATTAGAAAATTAAATCTTAAAGACAATAAAACTTTAAATAGGAATTAAACAGAAAACACAATGAAGCATTTAAAAAGAAAATTAACCATTAAAAGGTGGTAAAACATTTACAAAGAAAAACATTAAAGATTTAATCGAAAAATTAAACATTGGGAAAGAAAAGGAATTTTTTCAAACAAGCTGATAAAACATTTGAAAAAACAATAATTAAACATTAAAAAGACAACATTTGGAAATCAAATCAGACATTAGAAAAGATTAAAGGTGAGAAAAGAGCAAAACTAAAGATTTAAGAAGAATCAAACTAAAGACAAAACATTTGAAAAGACACCAGTTAAACTTTAGAAGATCAAATTAAACAGAAGAAACAATAAAATGATCAAAAGAGCAAAAACAGATAAAGGTCTGAAAGTGTTTTCTAGTCTGAAATGAAAACATCAAGTTGTTTCTTCAAACATTTCCTCTTTCTATGTTCTTGGTTTGATTGTGGACAGATTTACTAAGAACTCATTTCAGAAAACTGCTTTCCAGATAAAGATAGATAAAGATAAAGATCAAACTAATGTTACCTTCTGATCTCCACAAACTTTACTGTTCAGTGAAGAAAATCAAAGTTTGTTGAGGATTTCTAAAAAACCCACAGGTGAAGGTCTGAGAAGAACTCAGATGGATGATCTAAATGTGAAATCAAGACTCATGGTCACAAGTTTTAAGGCTTCTGTTAACCAGAAAGTTCAAACTAACAGAGAAGTACTGAGAAACTTTTAAAATTTCAGTCCTCAGACTGTCTGAAGGTTCAAACTAACAGAGAACTACTCAGGAACTTAGAAGATATCAGTCCTTGGACTGTCTGGAAGTTCAATCTAACAGAGAACTACTCAGGAACTTAGAAAATTTCAGTCCTCAGACTGTGTGAAAGCTCAGGTCCTGAGGACTCGGGAGGTGTGGAGGCTTTGGAAAGTCTTGGAACTGAGGGTTCAACCCTCCAGCACAAAGGCTGAAGTCCAACCTCCTGAGAAAAACGGTCGAGTCGAGACTCGAGCTAAAAAAAAAATCGAAAACGACAAAAAATAGATGATAAATGCGCAAAAAAAAGAAGAATTAGTATCTGAGCGAGTAGCTCAGGAGGATAAGAAGAGGACTACCAAGTGGAAGGTCGCAGGTTCAAGACCAGCCACAGGCAGTTTTCTTTCTTTGTCTTTGTCAGGATTTTGTTAAAATTTAAGAAGTGTCTGGTCTTGAACCAGCGACCTGCAGCTCCATAGGCAAATCCTTAACTCACTGAGCTACAGATCAGATGAAAAGAAATAAATTCGTCGTCCCTTTGACATCGTAGTTCCTGAAGTGACCACATGGGTGGAGCTGAGGCGGAGTCTGGGTGGAGTCAGGGCGGAGAGTAGGCGGAGAGGTGGGTGGTGGCCTCCCCCCTCTACTCCCCCACCTCCCCACACCGCCCACCACACCTTCCCCCGCCTGACGAGTTCTTCGAGTCTTCACGAGTTCTTCAAGTCTCCACGAGTTCTTCGAGTCTCCACAGGTTTTCCCGAGTTTCTGGAGTTTCCACCAGGTCAGAGGCAGAACAAGTTGTCATGAAGAGGTGTTGAAGTCGGTCAGGATGGACTGACTTTTTACAGCAACGAGAAGGAAGACCACTAGAAGAGCAGGTCTTTAACCACCATCCATAAAATCCATGGAGTCGCTCCAGAGAAATGAAGGGAGAGAAACTTTTATCAACCTCCATCCACATGTTCAACTTCATATCTTTACTTTGACATTTTTAGCACCACAAACCTTTAGTATCACACTTTATTATCATTTATTAGGACTTTAATGGAATCCACCAGCAGATTTAGTTTTTGTTGACAAACTTTATTCTTGTCATTGTGGGACTGCAGTATTTAAAACTGTTCCTTCTATTTGACCTCATGTTTATTAGTTTTAGTGGAGACAGTTATTTTAGTTGTCGATTAGTCTCTTAAAAACCAAATAATAAATTGGATTAGTCAAGAGGTTTAAATTTCTTACTTTGTCATATTTTAAATATGACAAAAAATATAAAAATAAAGTGTCTTGAGACAATTTGACCTGTAATTGGCGTTATGTAAATAAAATTGAATTCAAATTGTATGTATCTTGTAATGTTGGAGTAATTCAGCCATATATGTTAGAAAACACATTTTCTTTGTCCATTAATCTGTTGATTGTTTTCTCCACTAATTAATTTCTTGTTTTGGTTTATAAAATGTCAAACCCAAATATATTCAGTTTACTGTCATAAAACCAAAAAGATTTACATTCATGATGCAGGAATCAGGCAGTTTTTCACTTTTTATCTTAGTTTAGTCAGAAAGATAGTTGATAATGTGTGAATTGTTGCAGCTTGTGAGCCGTAAAAGGTTTTAATCTTTGGGGCTGAGTGTCAAAAAACATTTAGAAACCAACATCAACAAAACAAAGATTTGAACATCATTAAAGGGAAATCCAACTTTTGCATGACAATGTCTAATTAAAGGACATTTATTTCCAACGTAAATGTGTGATATTCATCCTCTGGAGCTTTCTCTTCACATCGTCTTCCACCTGGACTGGTTTGGTCGGGAGCATGTGCAACAAACATTTGAAAAACTGCACTTTAACATCAATGAATGACACTGAAGTTTAATCTCTACATAAATGAGACTGAGTCTGGATGTGCTGCTCTGTCATTAACTCCTAAATTTAGGGAAAGTTCAAACAAAAGAGAACAGTTCAGATCAGACTTTAGAATGAGCTTATTTTGAACAAACATCTCAGACTTTCTGAGCTTCAGCACCTCTAGCAAGATATTTTAACAACAAGCAACTCAAGAGATCCAGAAGTTGGAGAGAGTTAGCTTTAGCTGAGCCAAAGAACATGTGGGATGCTAACCTAGCAAACATTTCAGACTTTTCTCTGTGAATTCTGAGAAATAATTTCCTATTTAATGACAGAGCTACACATCTTAACTCAGTCTCATTAAAACAGACTCTAATTCAGTGTCATCCATCCATATTAAAGTGCAGTTACCCAAAATGTTTGTTGCATGAGCTCCAACAAAACCTGTCCAGGTAGAAGGCCACTTTGACAAACAGGAAGTGGAAGATTCCAAGCAGATTTATAGAAGGGGGAACCAGACTGTACTAAGTGTGGTCCAGTACAGAGGGGAGTTTTGTGGGTTTTTAAGGCTGATAATAATTATTAGTGAAACATTTGGAGTAGATATTCATTTGCAGTAAATGAAAATATTTAAAATCTTGGAGTTAAACTTAGAAGAACACAAACTCTAACAGAAAACTTTGTTGATACGTTTTTGTTTTGTTTACAGATGTTAAGTTAAAGGAGTTTTATTTGTGACGTATAACCAATCAAATCACTCCAGAAGACTGAGTAACCACAGGTAGATAAAGGTTCAGAGCCAAAGTAGCACCATTTTTAAATGTATTTATTACCGTAAATCAGTAAAAAATAAGATACTGATAATCAGTAAATCAGTCAGCCCACAATTACTACAATTCTACAATGTATGTCTCTTTCCTTTGACTTGTTATTTGTACAATATACGATGTATATGATGGTGTTTTTTTCATAGCAAAGGTTATACTATGATGTTTTCTAAGAGACATACGATGCTACTCTGGTTGTTCTGGCTCTGGGCTGCTGCACTCCTCCTCTGTTGTTTTCTGGATTGTACTCAGCTGCATGCCTTCGTCCATCCGGCCTCCGTTGACTCGTCCCGCCTGCCGTCTCTGGAGCTGAAGCTGGATTGGAACAGACCAAAGTACAGTCCAATCACGATGCCAGCTGCCTCTCAAAAGGCTCCTTCATCTGGCAGGTGGCAGCACTTCTTCTGAGGGGAAGCTGAGCTGGTCCAGCAGAACTTTGGAGATGTGTTCCAGTGGTTGGTGGATGTGTGGGGAGATAGAGAGGGACCTTTGAATTGTTCACAAAGGAAAACAGGGAACCCATTGGTAGTTTTAGTTTAGGCTGCTACTGTGGTGTGTTTTTGGGTTTTAAGAGGTGAACAGGAAGAGTTTTTTTTCATATTGATTATCTTTTACTTTGTTCCTGGTTGGAATGCCCATCAATGTCAACATGAAGTTCACTTTTAGTTCTGTTTATTTATTTTTATTTTACTAACACCCATTTGTTTTTAACCCCCTCACATGTTGTGTTGTTGTAAACTTCCTCTTTCAAATAAATTCTCGTCAAACCCTCTGGAAACCAGCATTTGTACTGTTTTTGTGTTGCTCCTCACCTACTTCAGACAGCTGGGACATAACAACGTTTTGTGGACTAAAGGCTAAACTATGATGTTTTTAGAGCCACATGCTATACTATGACATTTTTTGGGCAACATGCTATACTATGACGTTTTTAGAGCGACATGCTATACTATGATGTTTTAAAGCAACATGCTATACTATGATGTTTTAAAGTGACATGCTATACTATGACGTTTTTAGAGCGACATGCTATACTATGATGTTTTTTATAGCGACATGCTACTATGAGGTTTTCGAGCAACATGCTATACTATGATGTTTTTAGAGCGACATGCTATACTATGATGTTTTAAAGCGACATGCTATACTATGATGTTTTAAAGCAACATGCTATACTATGATGTTTTAAAGCGACATGCTATACTATGATGTTTTTTATAGCGACATGCTACTATGAGGTTTTCGAGCAACATGCTATACTATGATGTTTTTAGAGTGACATGCTATACTATGATGTTTTAAAGCGACATGCTATACTATGATGTTTTAAAGCAACATGCTATACTATGATGTTTTAAAGTGACATGCTATACTATGACGTTTTTAGAGCGACATGCTATACTATGATGTTTTAAAGCGACATGCTATACTATGATGTTTTTTATAGCGACATGCTACTATGAGGTTTTCGAGCAACATGCTATACTATGATGTTTTTAGAGCGACATGCTATACTATGATGTTTTAAAGCGACATGCTATACTATGATGTTTTTTATAGCGACATGCTACTATGAGGTTTTCGAGCAACATGCTATACTATGATGTTTTTAGAGCGACATGCTAAACTATGACGTTTTTAGAGTGACATGCTACACTATGACTTTTTTAAAGCAACATGCTACACTATGACGTTTTTAGAGCGACATGCTATACTATGATGTTTTTAGAGCGACATGCTATACTATGACGTTTTTAGAGCAACATGCTAAACTATGACGTTTTTAGAGTGACATGTTACACTATGACATTTGTTGGGTGAAACTCTGTACTATAGGCTTTTTAAATTGACATATTACTATGACGTTTTTTTTGTTTTGGTTTTGTTTTTTAGCAACATATTATAAGAATTTGAACAGTTTTAAAAATTATTCTACTTTTACTTGTGCAATGAAATATTATTCTATGGCATTTTTTAGACGACATATTATACTCTGATGTTTTCTTGAAAAACATACTATTTTGACAATATACTGCACTATGACATTTTTTGAACCACATATCATACCTGACAATTTTAGGCAGCATCGTATCATTTTGCACTTTTTGAACTACATAATAATCAGTTGGGTTTTTTTGCCAACATGCTGTACTATGAACTACAGGCCATACTATGTTATTCTTGAGTAAAGTATACTATACTTTGACATTTTCTGAACTACATCCTATACTATGGCGTTATACACGGAGTGCTTTGGTTACATTTTGATTCATAATCTAGATTTTTTTCTGTTTTGTTTTTTGACAGGATTACCACAGACCTGACCGTGAACACCGCTGACACCCACCTGAGGGAGACGCTGCCTAAGATCTCAAGGCTGCTTGGTCGTGGTCTTTCTGGTCCTGCTCCAGAACGCCTTCATCAACTACGTCTTCTTTTGAAGAGGCCCTCAGATGCTGCAATCTCTGACCTTCAGGAGGAACTGCTACTTTCACTCTGTAACGAGACGGTGGTTATTTTAAAGACTCAGCTCCTGGCGGCTTTGAGTGAAAATTTAACATCCATCAAAACAGAACTACAGACAGTTAAATCTGAGCTACAGGTCAGTATTTCAAACATCAAGTCCGACCCGGCTGCCCTAAAGCACGCTGTGGATGAAACGGAAACTTCCATCTCCACATCACCGACGACATCGTCACACTCCAAAGCAGAGCACCTGTCTGCTGAACTTTTAAAAATGGACTATAAATGTGAAGAATGTGAGCAGCAGCAGCCTGTGAGCAGCAGAACAGATGTGATCAGAAAGAAGTCATTTTCTTTTTTCTTTTCTTTCTGGTTGACTTGATGCTGTCAGATACAGATGTTGGAGCTGATTCTGATCTTTCAGGATAAAAAGCTGCTTTTCCTTCACAGACTTTTCAGGAAATTATTCTCTCAGGTTTTCTCTGCTATTTATATTTTTATTATCTGTGATTATTTCATTATTTCATTATTGTAAAATGAAGTTTGAGGCATAAAGACTCATTTAGTTATTTTATTCCTGAAATCTTTGATGTAGCAGAACTAAACTTCCATTTTCCTTCTTGTGCTTCGGATACTAGAACTAAACGTATCTTCAACACGGATCATCTGGTTTTAATGAATCAGCAGCAACATCACAACAACAAATGAGACAATTTTCAACATATTCATGAAACTGATGTCATTTAAAACTATCAGAGTCTTTTTTAGTGTCAAATTAAAGCTGATTACTGACAACTAGAACATTAACGTTACTGTTTTAATTACATTTAAGTTTCCTGAACGTTACATTAATGTCAACCAGCCACAGTTTTATTAACTAAATGTACCACATTACAGTAAGACAACACACTTTAGCTGTTCACATGAAACTCAACACAAACATCGTTAGCTTAATGCTACGTTAGCTTAATACTACGTTAGCATTAATCAGGCTACAACTGAGCAGCTAACTCGGTCAGCATCACTAATTCACATTAAAACTAATATTTACCGGATGCTAACTCTCTTTTCTGGTCAACACACACAGAAACAAACTCCACCAACATCTGGACTGCATGGCACACATTATATCTGACACTAAAGCTGCATATAAAGTGCTTTAAAAGCGGCACCGATACGAAAATAAACATTTACTTACCAAACTATCAGAGTCCTTTCAGTGTCTGCTGGTAGAATCAGCCGAAGGTAGAAAACTGGTTAAAACAAGCCAACGGGCAGGAAAACTGTCTGTGGAAAATGATCTGCTGCTCCACCGATAAATAAACCAACAGTTATTATATCAGAATTAATCCAAACGAGGAGAGCAGAGTCTCTGCTGCCTCCTCCATAGGACCTGTCAATCATTCCAGACCAGACTGTCAATCAAGTAGTCCCGCCCGCTGGCTTCGCAAAACTTTAACGCTCTATAAAAAAATCAATATTGATTTATTTTAAGATCGGCCACCTGATCTCTCATTCTGACCATGAAAACTAACGAAAAAAATTATATCCAGTCTCTGCACCGTACTCTGTTTGGCTCCACACTTGCTGATGACCACTTCCGGTCTCAGAAAATGAAAAAACGGACCTTTTTTCGTTTCTGTCTCTTACTGATTTTACTTTCTTGTTATACTAAATATAAAACGAAAATCAAAGCATTTTTTTAAAAAAAAATCGTATATCCCTTTTTGATCATGAAAAGGAAAAATGCCTTGTATTTCAATTTTAATTTTTGTATTTTAAAACGAAAATCAAATAACCACTCGTTTTATGTTTTTCAGTACCCGTTTCAGAACGGAAAATCCAATTACCAGATAAATCCGCGTAAAGCCGTGTATGGTTCGCTCATTCGTTTTTCCGTTTCAAAATAAAATGAGAAAAAAACAAATACTTGACCAGTTTTTTTTTTTTGTTTTTTCGTTTAAAAATTAAATTCGAAAAACAAAAAGTAGAGAAGGAAAAAACGCTGCGTTTTTACAAATTTTAAGGTTTAAACAAAAGAAAAAGCCTTTTTCCCATTTGGAAGCCGCCGGCAGAACCGGAAATCAAACTCATAACTCGTGGCGACTTGACGTCACTTCTCTGTCCCAAACTCTGCACCACGTACTGTGAAAACAACGAAGACGTGTTTGTTTGTCTTATTTAGAGGAAGTAGACGCATCACACTGAGAGCTCATGATCTCAGTGTGAACGAAATCGCTTTAATAGTCCAAGTAAGTATTTTTAAGTATTAAAATGTGAAGAACTCTGGCGATTCCAGTTTAATCAGGTGAAGTGTTGATAGTTTCCGTCTCCAGATATTTCGTCGCAGATTCCTCCAGACCACATGTGTGTGAAATAAAGATACTAGATAAAGAAAACCTGCCGAAAAACGTGGACATCACTACTTAATAAAGTCTTTATCCATGTAAATATCACCTACAGACAGTAAAATGAAATGTGCTGGTCGCAATAAAAAATAAAAAAAAACACGTATTTTTTATGAATGGTGAGAGGAAACGATGGAATCCAGAGATAAAATTAGAGACCACAGTCTGACTCATCATGTCACCCATGAGTCTGATAAACATCCCGCTTCATCCACATAGATCTTTGTCATCCTGTCAGGTGTTTAACACCTGGTGATTGTTCAGGAAACACGCCCAGGTTAACTGGGGATAATCACAACTTAACACAGGCTGCCTGGTTAATAACGAGCCACAAAACTAATTAATGTCTCACCAAGAAAACCCACAACATAGAAGCACGTCCACTGCTGTGTGTTAGTCTGAGTTCAGTGGAACTGATCCAGAGCAGAACTTCAGGTTTAACTCGGGTTTGTTTTCAGAAACACACTCAGACCCTCAGTAGCCTCCCATCAGAACAACACACAGCAGAACATCAGCTGGATCTGATAAAATACATCAGAACACGCAGTAGAACATCAGCTGGATCTGATAAAATACATCAGAACAACAGGCAGCAGAACATCAGCTGGATCTGATAAAATACATCAGAACACGCAGCAGAATATCAGCTGGATCTGATAAAATACATCAGAAAAAACTGAGACCATGTTGTTAAAACTAGTCACTCAGAAAACGATAAAACACGTTCAGTTCTCCGTCCTAACCGTCATTTCAGAGCATGTTATCTGCTGACAATATTAAATAAAAATGGAAGTAAAGGGATCCGATTTGGTCAAATATATGTGTGAGTTGTCTTTCCAAAAACTCTGGCTGGTTTAGAAATGGCAAAAAGATACTTTTAGAGACGTGGCAGAGGAAGACTAGAATACTTCCAGTACTGCAGTCTGAGTGATTAAAATACGCAGGTAGTTTTTGTTATATTTTTGTAATCCTTTTTACATCCTTGTGAAGATGTTTATCGGACTGATCGGTGACATGATGAGTCAGACTGTGGTCTCTAATTTTATCTCTGGATTCCATCGTTTCCTCTCACCGTTCATAAAAATGCGTTGACCAGTATTCCGTCATAAACTGTCGTCCACATGTCGGATCTGACTGTAAAACACACAGAAGTGAAACATAACATTCTACAGTTAATAAAGTATGGCACTGAAAATAACATCTGTGGTTAACAGAACAAATTCCAGCTCTCTCCAAATCAGCATCAGACATGATTGATCTTCTTAAACTGTTCTCCAGCAGAACCTCCTGACTCTCATTATAGAACAACGTGGAGCTCCATGATTTCTGCGTGGGTTTTCCACTCTTAAAGAGAATTAAATAGGAAAAGGGCTCGAGGACAGTCATTCTAGATGTGTTCACGGTCCAGACCAGCTCTAAACTGTTCTTCCTCGGTGACTTCCGGTGTTGCTACAAAATAAAACAACAGCCGTATTTTGTATTTCAGTTTCAAAAAGCTAGAGCAAAAAACCAACACTGTTTTTTTCATTGGTTAAATAATACATTTCTACATTCAGGCTATAAAAACGGAAAAAACAAAAAAAAAATCGTGGTTTATTGGGGTTTTTTTTATTTTGAAACTGAAAAATGAATGAGCGAACCATAGACGGACCAATAAACAGACATTTTTTGAATTTAATAATTTCAATGTTTATATTTACTGGAATTTTATTTTCTGTAATTTTTAAATAATAAACTTTGATTCTATATTTAGCAATTTTAGTGCTTAGAATATATTTAATAAACGTTAACATTTTTAAATGTAATAATGTTCAAATTTATTTCAAATGTATTTTATATTATAAATTGACACTTTTGATTAATTTCAATAAATATAGTAGAAATAATTTACAATTTTTAATGCAATTATTTCAATACTGTTTAATTTTAAAGCTTTTAATTTATGTTAGAATAAATTCTGACATTAATTTCAATGTTAATTTCTATTTGTTATTTTATGTGACATAAACTTTTTAAATGTAATGATTCCAATGTTTGAAAAGTATTTTATATAATAAACTGATACGTTTATATTAATTTGAGTAAAATATAGTAGTAAAAATTATATTATTTTATGTGATGTAATACATCTCGACATTTTTTTTTATATTTCAATGATGTTTACATTAGTTTGAAATGTATTATTTTATACAATAATAAATTTTGATCCTTTAATATTTAGTCACTTTAATGCCTAATATATTTGTAATGACTAATAATGATAAACGGTGCCATTTTTAAATGTAATTCAAATTTTTTTTCATATTGTAATAAAATCAGACGTTTTTACATTTGTTAATTCCAGTGTTATTTCTGTCGTTTTATTATAAATTTACCTTATTTTTACATTCAGCAAATATCATTGTTCAAATATTTTTTTTAATTTAAATGTTTTTTTGGATGTATTATTTCTTTTATTATTTGCTCCATTTAGGAAGTGTTAGAAAGATGATAAAAAATAATTAGGACAAAACTAATAAAATTACTGAACGTTTTCTCAGGACTCGTCTGAATTATGGACATTAATTTATGAATTATTTAAAGCAGTTGACTCTGAAAACCAACTACAGACATTCAGAGCAGATTTTTTTTTAATGAAATCACAGAAATTCAGCTGATATTTCACAAATACTCACCTAAAAATATGACGTTTCCAGAGTAAGTGTGGTGCAGCAGCGCCTCCAGGTGGAAGGTCATCAGTTTTACATGTTAAAGAAATAATCCACTAAAAACTGATCAATGTTCCAAAGAAATCCCCTCAAAACCGCAGCAGCAGAGGACAGATACGGACGTAAACAGCACCTGTAACAACGTCTTTTTACGTTAACCGACAGGAAAACACAGACGTTGGCAGGAGAAGCAAAATATTTGCACTTTAGAAACTTTTCAGTTTTTCTTCACCATTTTCTGACATTTAAAGCCTAAACCTTCCAGTTGTCTTCATTTACAGGCACCAAAAAATACTTTCCTTGTCTGAAAAAAATTCAGCAAAAAAATTCCCCAAATTTCTGAAAATTTGCAAAACCTTCAGGAAGAAAATTCCAATAATTCCATAAAAGTTTCCCTTCAAGGTTTTATTTGGAATCACTTCAGATATTTTTAGGATTTTTGGGAAGATTTTTACTCATTTTTTGAAAATATTTACAAGAATTTTCTTGCCAAATTTGGGGGATTTTTAAAAAAAATAAAACTTCTAAGGAATTATTGGAATTTTCTTCTTGAAGTTTTTGAAAATTTTCAGAAATTTGGGGAATTTTTTTGCAGATATTTTTCAGACAAGGAAACAACATTTTTTGATGCCCGTAGATGAGAACAGGAGGGTTAATAGTAAACTGTAGACTTTGGACTCTAATGTAATTAAACACAAACTGAACTGTAGTTAATTCAGTTTAATTAATGATAAACGACTGCAGGACTCGGTTCTTCTACCACCTGTAAACACTTCATTAGATCAGTTTTATTTTTATAATCTCCTTCATTTCTTTATGTTAGAAGACACTAAACATAAATGACTCAAAATCCACTGAAAAGTCCTCTTTAATCCCTAAAGTGGTGTAGAAATAAATCCAGCCGTCCCATTGAATGTTATGGTTTCCTTCTCTGATCATGAAATCTGTAGAGAACAAAGAAGGAAGCACAAAGTTTTAATAGGAAGTCTTTGTTTTCCTTCTGGTAGATGAAGAAATGTCAGAGTCTTGGATCATCACCTGCATCTCCGTCTGGTCGTCGTGGTGAAACTGAAGCTTTGATTCAAACGGATCCATAAATACTGAAGACCTGCAAGAAGGAAAAAAACAGGAGTTACTCAGATGTTTAGTTCATGTTCTGATGGAGAAACAAAGATCAAGAACTTTCTCTAAAACCACAATAAGGTGGAAAAAGTTCAATATTTTTATTCATACATATCTCAAAGTGAAAATTCTACAAATCCTGGACTGAATATACAGAAAGTGAAAGATTTAAAGCCTCTTGACATGTTTAAGTTTGTGTTATCAGAGGTGTCCAACATGAGGCCCATGGGCCAAAAGCGGCCCTCCAGAGGGTCCAATCCGGTCCTCAAAGTGTAAAAATTCCAGAGAAGACATTAACTGCAGATTGTAAATTAGTAAAACTTGAAATTTAAAGTCATTTCTAGATCATGACAAGTTGTTTGGATCAGAGAGTAAAATACTAGATTGTTCATTGTTCTTTTGCGTCTCATTTTGTTATATTTTGTCTAGTTTTGTTTTTTGTCTGACTTTTGTCATTCATCTGTTTTTGTTGATTTGTCTGTCTTTTTTTGTCTCGTTTTTACTGCTTTGTAACTTGTCAATTTTTTTTGTTTTGTTTCTTTCTTTTGACGAATTTGTTGTTTTGTGTCTAATTTTTTAAAATACTGTCTTCTTTTTGTCATTTTTTGTCAGATTTTTTACATTTGTCTCCCATTTTTGTTGTTTGGTTTCTCGTGTTTGTTTCCTTTGTGTCTTGCTTGTGTTGGTAGTCTACTTTTTTGTAGCTTTATTTCTCGCTTTTATCATAGTTTGTCTCGTTGTCGTTTCTCCATTAATTTCTTTTTGGCTTTGTACATTTTTGGTCTAATATTTTGTCTCTTTATTTGTCTTGTTTAGTGTTGTTTGTCTCATTTTTTGTCATTTTTGTCATTTCGTGGCTACTTTTTGTCATTTGTCCATTTCTTGTCACTTTTGTTGTCTAATTTTTTGTCGTTTTTTTGTTTTGTTTCATATCGTTTTGCATCTCATTTTTGAAATATTTTGTCTTATTTTTTTCTTTTTTAAAGTTAAATCCTCTCTGGTTCAGTTCCAGGTGACTAAATGTTGTGTTTCTTTGTCGACACTCTGTGATCTGGAAGTTGTAATGTGGAAATGATAAACTGAGGCTGAATGTTGATGAAACTGAATTTATTTTTCTTCATAAACTTCAGGTTGTTCATGATGTTTAGTAAAAAGATAATTCCTTAAATGTGAACATTTCTGCAGTAAAACAAAGGAACCATTAGGAGTTGTGGTTATTTCTAGGTTATTCTGCTGTGGTTTTGCTGGTTTTACTGGAGATCAGACTGGACTGGATGTGGAACTTGGACTAGAATCAGTTTTACACCCCTGGTCTAGAATATATAGAACTGTCGCCATATTCTAATAATATGAGATACACCAGGATACACAACAGGACAGAGTTTAGGAGAACAAAGACAAAAATATATAAAAGTTCAATTTAGTTTGTCAGAGGTTTACCTAGAACCCTGTAGTTTGTCAGAGGTTTACCTAGAACCCTGTAGTTTGTCAGAGGTTTACCTAGAACCCTATACTTTGTCAGAGGTTTACCTAGAACCCTGTAGTTTGTCAGAGGTTTACCTAGAACCCTGTAGTTTGTCAGAGGTTTACCTAGAACCCTGTAGTTTGTCAGAGGTTTACCTAGAACCCTGTAGTTTGTCAGAGGTTTACCTAGAACCCTGTAGTTTGTCAGAGGTTTACCTAGAACCCTGTAGTTTGTCAGAGGTTTACCTAGAACCCTGTAGTTTGTCAGAGGTTTACCTAGAACCCTATACTTTGTCAGAGGTTTACCTAGAACCCTGTAGTTTGTCAGAGGTTTACCTAGAACCCTATACTTTGTCAGAGGTTTACCTAGAACCCTGTAGTTTGTCAGAGGTTTACCTAGAACCCTGTAGTTTGTCAGAGGTTTACCTAGAACCCTGTAGTTTGTCAGAGGTTTACTTAGAACCCTGTAGATTGTCAGAGGTTTACCTATAACCCTGCCATGTGGATCCACAGCAGGGCCTCAAACAGCCTCATGGTTCTCTAGCAGACACAACAGGAAAGAGCAGAACCACAGCAGGCTCAGTCTCGCTGGAAAGGTCTGCACTAAAACACCACAATAATGATAATATTTATACAAATAATAATAATGATGATGACGCAGAACATATTTACCTGGTCTACTACCTGTGAGGTGAATCAACAGCCTTCATGCTGCTTCTTCCTCTTAGATCTGAGAATAAAAACACAAACATCAGCTGCATGTCTTCACTAAAGCTGCTGGACTGGACCTGTTTCCATGGTTACAGCCTCTACAAACTGCTTCAATCCACTGCAGTAACTCGTCTGTCCTTAAGTCCTACTGCATTTATTTTATTTATCACCTGATTGTTGGTCACAGTTCTGGTTTTAATATAAAATCAGCATTTTAAGCTCAGATCTGGTTCAGTTTAAACAGAAATCACAGATGTGTGGTTCAAGGAGATTATAAACTGACAAAATCCTGATTTTATTTTACAGTTTCTGGCTCTGATTAATTATCAGCTCCTAAAATGAAAACATAAAATTGAAACTAACAGATGGGTTTTGGGGTTCAGACGTTGCGTTGCCTTTAATAATAAATCTTGTCTGACATCCATATTTACACAAAAGCTCAAAGGTTTGGGGTCACTGAACACAACTTTAACTAATATAGAGCAACTTTAACTAATATAGAGCAACTTTAATATACAACAACTTTAACTAATATAGAGCAACTTTAATATAGAGCAACTTTAACTAATATAGAGCAACTTTAACTAATATAGAGCAACTTTAACTAATATAGAGCAACTTTAATATAGAGCAACTTTAACTAATATAGAGCAACTTTAACTAATGTAGAGCAACTTTAATATAGAAAAACTTTAACTAATTTAAAGCAACTTTAACTCATTTAGAGCAACTTTAGCTAATTTTACAGCAACTTCAGCTAAAATAGAGCAACTTTATCTAATATAGAGCAACTTTAACTAATATAGAGCAACTTTAACTAATATAGAGCAACTTTAGCTAATTTTACAGCAACTTCAGCTAAAATAGAGGATGTCTGGATCATTTTAAAGTCAGTCTGAGTCCGTTTCAAAGTAATCTGAACCGGTTCTGAGTCATTTCGGACAATTACTGAATCATTTATGACAATTCTGACTCATTCCAAGCAAGTCATTTTAGGCTTTTTTTAAAAAATTTTTTTTGACTGATTCTGGACAAGTTTTTGTCATTTAGATTTTAATTTTTTGGGGGGTTATTTTAGACGATTTTTGAGGAAACCTAGAGGAGTTTTAAGTTACTTTGGACCATTTTTAAGTAGTTTTAGACAAACTTCTATCATCTTGGACATATACTACCATTCAACAGTTCAGAGTCACTTAAAAATCTCCTTATTTTTGAAAGATAAGCATTTAAAAAAAATGAAGATGACATTAAATGAATGATAAATCCAGTGTAGACATTGTTAATGTGGTAAATGACTATTCTAGCTGGAAACAGATGATTTTTAATGGAATATCTCCATAGGGGTACAGAGGAACATTTCCAGCAACCATCACTCCTGTGTTCTAATGCTACATTGTGTTAGCTAATGGTGTTGAAAAGCTCATTGATGATTAGAAAACCCTTGTGCAGTTATGTTAGCACATGGATAAATGTGGGAGTTTTCATGGAAAACATGGAATTATCTGGATGACCCCAAACTGTTGAACAGTAGTGTAAATCTGCTGCTACATCTGGACTTTCATCACCACATCATAAAAATCAGAACTTTCACACTGAAGGAATATCAAGAATTCAGTCTGATATACTAATTTAGAAATTGCATGAAACGCCTAAACTTATTACTCAACTGGTCAAATTTTAAAACTATTTTTTCATACAAGACCAGTGCTTGTCTCTCTAAAAGTCTATTACATGTTGAGATAATTGATGGTCTTCATCCTTCCTGAAGAGACGAGGAAGAGTTTTTAACTTTACAACACAAAAACCACATTTCCTTACCATCTCATAGTCCCATTTAACCAGCAGGTCAGTCAGGAGGTCTGAGCAGGAGAAGGTTCATCATCAGCTCCTGGGTTCTGAAAAATCAAAGTATTCAACATTAAACACTGGACATATTCACACTGATTCACAATCTGTAAAATCAGACACGCAGATCAAATAATCTGATTAAGGGTCACCTGAAACACGAGGAGAAATGAAGCGGTCATGAAATGTCACAATAATAATAAAACTAAACATGTGGAACACGTTAATAGGAAATATTTGGACTCAAAAATGAAAAGGAAAAGTTATTTCTGTTGAACTTCTAGAACTGATTGAGCAGGTTTGACAAGTCGAACCACAAAAACTAAAATATTGGCAGATACAGAGTTCTGGACTTGGTTCTGAATTAGTTTTCATTTATAAAACCTGATATAAACTGCTTGTACATTTATTAAACTTGTCTGCACTTTGAAACTTTACCTTTTAAAGGTCTAATATTTCTTATCTGTTGTCTATTCCATCATCTTAGTCAATCAGTTTGAATTATTCGATGAAATTTACACTTTATTCAACTTGTCTGCAGCGTTATAGGTTTGTCTGAGGTTTACTTAGAACCCTGTAGATTGTCAGAGGTTTACCTATAACCCTGCCATGTGGATCCACAGCAGGGCCTCAAACAGCCTCATGGTTCTCTAGCAGACGCAACAGGAAAGAGCAGAACCACAGCAGGCTCAGTCTCGCTGGAAAGGTCTGCACTAAAACACCACAATAATAATAATAATCCAGAAAAACCTCCCTGAAGCTAAAACTGAACATCTGTTAGCATGTCTGAGCACCACGAGCAGTTTCTCCCAGCGTATTCTCATTCATTTACATGGACTGTGACATTATCTTACCTTTGAATGTCGATGCTGGACATCATTCTCAAGTTTTCAGTCTGTAAACACACACAAAAAAAGAGATTTAACGGCTGTTGCTAACTCGTACTGTCAACTCTGTGATGCCAGCGCCAAGAAACGGCGGCGTGAAAACTTTTAAAACGAACATTTCATTAACAAAACCGCCATTTTAACACAGTCTACCACTTTTAAAAACACATAATAAGGTCAAAAAATTAAAATATTTGTTATTTAAAGTTGGATGGACGCGGATTGTTCAGACTCACCGCCATGTTGGTCGTCTGAATGGAGCAGTCTGTCCGGATGTGACGTATTTTCGGTTCACGTACGGGGTCTCCCAGCAGGGGGCGGCAGAGCACCTAAGATGGCGGCCGGATGATTATAGTGGCTCGAACGGCTCCTTTTAAAAAACGTTGTTTTGAGGGTAAAAATGCTTCAGTATCTGCCTGTAAGGTGTCTGTGGCAATAATTAAACACAAATTACAACAATAAAATAAACCACTGAGTCATAATTTGTCACCAGTCTAAAAATTCTGAATCAGAAATGATTTTAAATGACAGTTTAATTCCAAAAATATGATCTACAAAGTGACATTTCAGGCGTTGCAGCACCTTCTCAGACTTTGTTCAGAGTTCACTCATTGACTTTTTGGGTCCTAAAACTAAGTTAGTTTTGTAAAAAAAAAAATTGCGAGAATTTTGAGAATTTTGTTTTCACCCTTAAAGTTTCCACCCTGTATATTTTACTCATATTTCAGCTGTATATATTGTTAGTGTGTGTCAATATTGCCTTATATAGTTTGTTTGTCTGCTAAACAGACAGTGCTAAACTGATTTGCATTGTTTTTTGTAACAGTGACAATAAATACCTATTCTATTCTATTCTATTCTATTCTATTCTATTCTATTCTATTCTATTCTATTCTACATCATAACTGTGAAGTCATTTTTATTGTTCAGTATATCCAGAAATAAAACTCCTACAGTCATGACATTTGGTGAAAACACAGAATAGTTTCCAGATCCAAATGTTCAAAGGGCTCCAAAAGAGGTCACATTTCCAGTTATTGGTCCTTGAAAATGGTAAAAAGGACAAAATATTGAAACAGATGAGCACTACCTATTCCTACTACTTAATTAAATGTATGTATTGTTTAAGATCAAAACTTAAGTTTACTAAAATGCATTTTAAATGGAGATTGGAAAATAAATTATTCTGGCTCATTTATTTGTTATAGAAATTGCACATTGATTATAAACACAATTGAAAATAAGGTTTTAAATGTTTAGTTTCTAATTTTCCCATTTTGAATGCTCCACTGGTAGCAGCTTTGCACAAAAGATGGGTCATTTTAAAAAATCCTTGCTTTTAGAGTATTGTATTTTAGATAATATAGATTTTGTTTTGAGGAGCCAACATGTTTGTAAGACATTTTGTGAAGGGTTTTAATCAGCAGCAGTTTCTGTGATGGACACTTTGTAGGATATTTTTCAATGGAACTGCTTCTACATACAAAGAGCAGTTTGAAAGCTGCTTATTAACCACCATTGACTGTTTGTGTGTAGGAAGCTTCAGTAATCCGGTGGACAGTCGCTGCCGGTGGGTGTTGGCAGCTCTGGAGCGTCCATGAGTAGGACGCCGGTGGTCGATGACTCACATCACACCGTCCAACAACAATACAACCACAGACGAGCTGCCGTCTGTCCTCAGCCACCAGCAGACGTCCTGGAAGAATCTCTGCTTTGTTTTCCTGCAGTGACGTTGTTTAGTAGCTCAGCTGACACCAGATGAAGACACAGAAAGTGACAATCTGGATCTGTGTTTGGACTAAAACAACGGCTGCTCCAGCTTCAGCCTGAATCCAAGACTGAAACGAAAGTCAGTACAAACTACACAGGAAGTATGAGAAAGATTTAGTCCCTGAATTCTCCACCAAACAATAAACTGTTGAGGTATCGCTGGATGTCTCTAAATAATCTGTCTGTAGGTTCAACAACCTACCAGAGAAGTCCAGCTGATTTTTACTGAAGCTGCTACGATCACCATGACCTGGATGACTGAGCATCTCCACGTCTCTGAATAATCCTGTCACAGTCCAGGATTAGTGCATGAACATGTCTGTACCAAACCAACATTAAAGTTCAGATATGAGCAGTCAGATAATCATATTTATCTCCTGAGCAGGATCTTAAAATAACTCCATGACTAAGTGAGTTTTACTTTCCCATCAGTTCTTATATCACCGTGATAAAGGACGCTAACTGATTCATGTGTTCTGAACTTCTGAAGGGAGTTTGGGGATTTCACAATCTGAGGTCACACGGTTCGATGTCAAAGGGGAACTTTTAGGTTTCACATTCTGTACTTTTACAATCAAAGCTGCTCTAATCCATGTTTTCAGATTAACCATGATTCACCCACTGAACTCTGAACACCTTCTGGGTATTTTTTGTTAATTCTTCCTCACTGTTGTTGGTTTTTAATCTAAGTCCTGCAGCTCTGTGGAACCAGAACGACACGAAGAAGGAGAGAGGACAGTTGGAATGAAAGAAATCAGAGAAAAGAACAAAAAAAATGTGGATTTCTTTGATTATTTATTCAACACAAATGGAAAACCCTGGAGATGTTACTAACACTGTAAAAATGTCGGCCCTACATACTGTAGATATTTAACTATTTACATGTTGTATTCTGCAGTTCAGCTGAAAAGTCCCTGAGTTTTTATCACATGATTGTAGTTCGTAACTGAGTCATTAACAGCTGTGAAGTTGTGTCAGGAGTGACAAAATTTTTAGGTTTTTACAGAATCTAGTTAAATCTAATAGTTCATTTTATGGGATTTTTCTAATCAATTATGTATTATTTTTGATTAAATGACACGATTGAAGCTTAAATGTGGTTATTTAACAGAACTGCATCTCTTACACGATTAGTTCAAGGACCAGCAGAAAGTTGAGTTTCTGAACATTCTTTCAGCTTTTACAGATTCTGGCTCTGAAGTAAGAGGGATTTTGGTGATTTTTAAAGATAAAATGCTTTATTTCAAGCCTGTTGATGGGTTTTTGTAGTTTCATCTCATATTTTTATGGTTTTACTTCACTCTCATATGTTTGTTCTGTTGGCTGCAGCAGCTTCTATTAAACTAACTGATCTCTGATAACATCCGTTCACCACAGATTCATCCACATAGAATTACCAGTTTGCTGCTGAACATTTGTGAGTCTAAATCTCATCATGTTTATCTTCCGTTGTTTGCTGTTAATTAAGTTAGAAATAACCACAAGCTAAAGGTTCAGTTTGTGATCAGATGTTGCAGAACGATAAATATTACAAAACTCATCAGCGTTAATTCATCTCCAGACGGCCTGAAGCTCCAACATGTCTGGTTGTTCTGAGATAACAGCTGTAGCTCTGGTGGTTTTATAGACGACTTCATCTCAATATTGGGAAGTCAGAGTTTAATGAGATTAAATTATTGATTCGATGTATTAAAGTTGAACTGGAACACAGTGTATTTATGGAGCATCGATCAGCTGCTGGTCTATAAAACATTATTACATAACGATGTACAGTCTTTGTGTCGGTTTGTTAATACGACAAAGTTCTGCACAACAAACAGAAATATAACACAAATTCAAACAAATTAATCTTCTAAGCATTGAATTCTGCCAGCAGGTTAGAAATTCATATTATCTTTAAGAAAAAAAACTATTTCTCAGAGCTAGAAACTGTCAAAACAGAAAAAAAAATTCAATTTTTAACATTCCACCTGTCCTCGAACTACTCATCTATGAGGCGGATCATTTCAGAACTGGAGGACGTTTTACATCCAATAATCCATGTATACAATCCTAAAACATCAGTAGTGTTTAAATGCTCTTATCCTGAAATCAAATCTAAAAAAAACTAGGAGAAAAGAATGTTTAAAATATTATAAACACCAAATAAGTCTGGAGTTCCCCTAAAATGCCATTTTTCTCTTGTCCTCCCCCCTGATGACCAAACTGGATCTCTGATAAAACAGTTAGAATCTCATTTAAATCTACTTTTACTGGTTTTATTTTTCATTGATGCCTCTTTTTTTAATCAACACAATATTTTAAATAATAATTTTTATTCATGGAACGTGTCCCACATGTTAGCAGAATCTGTTGATGTTTTTGTCACTTTGTGTCTTGTTTTTGTAATTTTGTCTTGTTTTTGTTGTTTTTGTCATTTTGTGTCTTGTTTTTGTCGTTTTGTGTCTTGTTTTTGTCATTTTGTGTCTTGTTTTTGTAATTTTGTGTCTTGTTTATGTCGTTTCCATCATCCAACAGTGTTCCTACAGAATGTGTAGAGCAAAGCTATGTCCTCTCTTCTATTTTCCATCTTTTCATCCCATTGTCAGCCTTGATTGAATGTCTCCCTCCAGCTCATATTATCAGGATCAGACTAATTCTTTGGACTGTTTTCCATCAGTCAGTTTGTCCTCTTGGTCAGCAGTAACAGCAGCTAAATATCTAGCTTCTACTGCTGAGAAAAAGATCACATTAGCATGGATTAGAGTAGAGTTAGCAAACAGCACAGAAAACATGGAAGAAGAAGCTGAGCCCATCAACACCTATTATTGATCAATGTGGAGCAGAAAGGTTGATTTTTCAAACATTCTGAAGCCCAGATGTTCTCCAGATCTGGAATGAACCTTAAAACACAACGACATCTCCTATGAGTTTACACAGAGGGGTTGGCTGCAGAGAATCTGAATCTAAACGTCCAGAAGCTTTTATTGTTGGATCAATCTTGAGCTGGTTTGGCTCAAACACTGAAAGTTCTCGGATGTGTAATCCAGCTAAAGAGCTGCTGGCATCAGTTAAAGCTGCTGCAGACGTCGTCACCGTTTTGTGGTTTCATTTAACGGCGACGCTCTGAGCTTCACCTCCAGCTGTTAGCCACAGTTCCACCTTAAGAGCCTTTTCTCAGAATCACTTCACATACGAGGCTTCGTTCCGGCTCTTTGAATCGTCCAGCGGCAGAATCCCGGCGGTCGGAGGTTCATTTTAAAGACTAAAGTTACATAAGCAGCATTAGAGCAGTGGGTGAGCAGCAGAACAACCAGCACCTTTGTGTGGTTCAGCTGACCAACGAGCTAATTCTAACCCTGGGCTCAAAGATGATTTACATTTAAATTCATTACCAGGACTGAAGTTACTC
The DNA here is from genome assembly GCF_022539595.1 of Amphiprion ocellaris. Classification (NCBI taxonomy): domain Eukaryota; kingdom Metazoa; phylum Chordata; class Actinopteri; family Pomacentridae; genus Amphiprion; species Amphiprion ocellaris. The sequence continues at coordinate 33,624,002 of NC_072780.1, read as the reverse complement.
TATATTAGTAAAAAAAAAAAAAAAAAAAAGAGCAAAAACCCAACAGTTTGCATTCATCTTTCTGAGTTACGACGATTTCTAATGAAATTATGTTCAAACAACAAACTATGTTGAGTTACTGCAATTAAATATCTAAAAAAAAATCAAAAATTAAATATATTTTTAATTACCAAATTTAGCCGCCTGTAATTGTGCCAGAATCTTAAGAGAGTTGAGAAACTTAAAATCCTAAACTGAAAGTGAAGAAAAGTGAAGTTGTCAAGCCAATTTCATTACGTTTCCTCAATTTAAATGTAATTTTTTATTCAGGCAACACAGAACTCTTAGTTGAAATTAAACACAATATTAACTTGAGTTTATTAAGTTGGCACAACTCAAAATAATCTTTGCAATCAATAAATTAGAATTTTCATCATGCATTTAATGAAGTGGTCGGAATATGTTCCTTGAATTATTTTTTAGAATACAAACAAACCAAAAATATTCATTTTACGTTGATATAAAACAGAAAAAAAGCAGCAAATTATCAAATGTGAAACGCTAAAACCTGCATGTGTTCACGTTGTTGGTTTAAAAATGATTTATTATTAATAAATACACAGAAAATAGGTTCTTATATTTCATTAAAACATGCATTTGTTGAGGTTTTAATGGTTTAAAAAGGAGAACTTCAGGTGCAAATCTTTAAAAAATATCATTGGACTGTTCTGTTAAACAATAAAAACTCATTAACAGATGAATTCATTAAAGTTTAAAACACAAATAAACCAAAAATAATCAGTTTATGTTGATTTAAATCAGAAAAAAGCAGAAAATTATCAAATGTGAAACACTAAAACCTGCATGTGTTGATGCTGTTGGTTTAAAAATGACTTTTTAATAAATTTACAGAAAATTGGTGTTTATATTTCACTACAACATGCATTTGTTCAGGCTCTCGGCCTCTTATGAAACCCTGGGAGTCTTTGTGAGGTTTGGAGGATCACTGAGGTCTGACTTTGTGTTTAATGAGCAGATAATCTGTTCCACCTGATCCCTGAACCCAGCAGAAGCAGAGGAATTCTTCCAGAGACCATCAGCTGCTGCTGGAAGTCTTCAGCTCCTGAGAAATCTTCACGTTTCCTCACGGTGTTCAGGAGTTTACTCTTTAAGAACTTTATCTTCCAGAGGAGGCATCGTGGGAAACAAGACCTGGCTGGATTTAATACTTAATGACGTATTTTAACCCTCTAAACTAGTGGCTTAAACATGAGGCCCGTGGGCCAAAAGCGGCCCTCCAGAGGATCCAATCAGGTCCTGAAAGTGTACAAATTCCAGAGAAGACATTAACTGCAGATTGTAAATTAGTAAAACTATAAATTTAAAATAATTTCTAGACCATGACAAGTTGTTTGGATCATAAAGTAAAATACTAGATTGTTCTTTTGTGGCTTTGTGTCTCATTTTTATAATATTTTGTCTTGTTTTTGTTGTCTTTTGTCATTTGTCTCATGTTTTTGTTGTTTTGTTTCGCTTTATTCATTGTTTTGTGCATCGTTTTTGTCGTTTTGTTTCTCACTTTTGTCATTTTTTGTCTTGTTTTTGTTGTTTGTTCATTTTTTTGTTGCTTTGTGACTGTTTTGCATCATTTTTTGTCTTTTCTGTTTGTTTTGTGTTGTTTTCCCCATTTTTTGTTATTTTGTTCTTCGTTTTTGTCATTATTCTTGTCTTGTTTTTGTTGTTTATTGTCTTTTCTGTCTTTCTTTCTTCGTTGTCTCATTTTTTGGCATTTTGTTTCTCACTTTGGTCATTTTGTGTGTTGTTTTTGTTGTTTTATTTATTTTTTTTGTCTAGCTTGTTTGTCTCATGTTTTTGTCATTTTGGTTCTAGTTTTTGTCATTTTGTGTTTCCTTTTAATCTCGCTTGTGTTTTTTTCCTCATTTTTGTCATTTTGTGTTTTGCTTTATTTGTTTAGTGCATCATTTTTGTCGTTTATTGTTTTTTGTCTCACTTGTGTCGCTTGTCCATTTTTTGTTGTTTTGTAACTTTTTTGTCTAATTTTTTGTCTCTTTTGTTTTGTTTTGTGTCTTTTGTCTCATTTTTGTAATATTTTGTCTTTTTTTCTTTTCTTAACTTTTTTGTCTGACTTTTGTCGTTTGTCTCATGTTTTTGTCATTTTGTTTCCTTTTAATGTCGCTGGTGGTTTTTGTTTAATTTTTCTCATTTTGTTTTTCACTTTATTTGTTGTTTTGTGCATCGTTTTTGTCGTTTGTCTATTGTTCTGTCGTTTTGTTTCTTGCTTTTGTCATTTTTGACTAGTTTGTATCATTTATGTAATTTCTTTGTCTCGTTTTTGTCGTTTTTCCATTTTTTTGAGGCTTTCTAACTTTTTGTCTAATTTTTAGATTGAAAAATGAGCCACAGTGAGTTAAAACCCCCAGAAAGTGTTCAGAGTTTCGAGGGTTGGTTGGTTCAAACCTCCTCACATGTGGACTCTGTTGATCTACGTGGACGGGCGTAAATGTCAGACTAAGACGTTTTCCAGTCCTGCTGTGAAGTGAGTCAGAGTCTCAACACAGAAACTCCTCAGGATGTTCTCTGAGTCATGTTTCATACCTCCACCTCCACCTCAGCGGCTCTTTTCTCTCAATGGACGCTGTAAATCCGGGTTATTTCAGGCGAGCACATCCTCCTCTAATGGACTTATCACCTGACCGGCTTCATGACTCTGCAGATCCTCTGACCTCAGCTCCCCTCCAGGCGTCAGCGCTTCGTTCTAGGAATCCACATCATGAGTTAAAATCCTTCAGATGCTTCTTATCTGAGCGCCCCACTCAGCGGGTCGCTTCACGTTTCACAACCGAGCATGCAGGAAAAATTTCCAGGACGAGAAGATGGAAATGTTTTGTTCCTGAGCAAACAGAACAGAACATGTTGCACAGAGAAGGAGTTCCCAAACATCAAGATAAGAGTTTTATTGTCCAGTTAATGTTTAATCAAACAGGTCAGCAGGTTTCTGAGCCACCACTGTTCTGGTGTCACGTTTTATGGTTTGTTCTGAGAAATGCAGACCATAAAAATACCACAAACACTCTGAATGCACTGGAAAAATACAGAGTTCTCAGACATTATGATATTAAGTGACAGTCAATAAACTCACAAACATGTTTGCATTTACACGTTAGCTATAAAAAAAATAGGTGAAAAATCTCTATTTTAAAAATGTAAATGATTCCTTGAGCACAAAATTACACAATTTTTACTGTATTTAAATCGGCAAAATATATATAACTTCACCGATACTTACCGTTATCTGACAGGAATATTATGTAGATCAAAGATTAAATGATGGTTAAATTATAAGTGAAATTTTACCTTTAGAATATTTTTTAATAACTGTTATTTCACAGATTTTCCTTGTTTTGATAAGAAATACAGAAATATGTTTGGAAGAGAGGAGGTGAGGTCTTGTTACCAAAGCTACCATCCAGCATGGTGGTGGCAGTATCATGCTCTGGGACTTTACACAAAGAACAACCAAAAAGAGGCACAAACCAACCAAATATAGACACAAAATTGCCAAAACTGCCAAAATGAAACATAAAAGCACCAAAATGAGAAACATGTTACATGTTTTGTCATTTCTCAGCCAGAACCTGCAAAACTAGAAAGAATCCACAGATTTCCAACTTTCCGATACTCCTTCAATTTATCATGTAGTTTGCTGCTGATCACATGGACAAAGAAAAGGTCTTCTGGAGAAAAGTTCTGTGGTCAGATGGAACAAAAACTGAGCAGAAATATGTTCAGAGGAGAGAAGGTGAGGCCTTTAACTCCAAGAACACCAAACCTACCATCAAGCATGGTGGTGGCAGTATCATGCACCAGAATTGGTGCCATTTCAATAAGTTTGTCGTCTTTCTGAGTCAGACTTGTGTCAGTTAAATTGATAGTATAATGATACTTCCACCTCCATGCTTGACGGTAGGTATAGAGTCCAGAGGAGTCGAAGATAAACCAGAAGATTGAAACCAGAAGAACCAAACTGGGGTGGAAATGGACAAATATAACCAAATATTAATATTTCTGTTGGTTTATCTGTGGTCCAGCAGATTAAGTCATATTTCCAGAAAAACTTTAATAAATCTATGAAGGAACCAAAATGATTATTTTGTTAGGTAAATGTCTTTCAATGATTCCATCACAGAAAATAAGAGTCACTGGAGACTAAGACTAATAAACATGATCTTCACCAGTACATGTAAATGTATATTCTGTAAAATAATGATAAATTTAGATCACTAAACTGTCTTTTACAGTCAGATTTTTGATGTGTATAATCAGCATGTAAATGAATAATAATAATAAAGATGTAATCTGTAATTGAGGAAAACATGTTAAACCTGTAAAGTCACAGTAAATTACAGTTACAAACCATTTAACAAAGTACATTTATTAACCCTCGTGTCGTCCTGCGGGTCAAAATTGACCCGTTTTCAAGTTTGAAAATATGAAAAAAAAAAACATATTTTCACAGTGAAACTTCTGATGTCCACATTTTCAACATTTCTGGGAAATCTTTGAACATATTTGGTGGGAAAAAAGAAATGTTAAAAATGTTTCTTAAGAACATTCACATAAAAATCAACCAAAATCCAGCAAATAAAGAAAATTCTAGAAGTTTTACTGATATATATGGAATCACTTTAGATATTTTTAGGATTTTTTTGGAAGATTTTTACTCATTTTTAAAAAATATTTACAAGAATTTTCTTCCCATTTTTTTTAAAAATAAATCTTTCAAGGGAAACTTTTAAGGAATTATTGGAATTTTCTTCCTGAAGGTTTTGCAAATTTTCAGAAAATTGGGGGATTTTTTTGCTGAGTTTTTGGATTTTTTTTTCAGACAAGGAAACATTTTTTGGTGCCTGTAAATGAAGACAACAGGAGGTTTAATAAAAACCAATAACAATGTGAGATTTGTTTGAACAGATCTGGATATATCTCAGTGTCTCTGAGCTGAAGCTGTTGAAGGTTTTAGAGGGAGGTTTCCTCATCAGCAGCAGATCTGAGGTCTGTTCTGGCCTCAGCGGTGATTATTCCTCCATCAGAGCTGGTAATTGTGAAGCTGATGTGAGGAGGCAGGGTTGGAGGGGAGGTCCAGGACAGAACAGGCTGATCTGCTGCTTCTGGTTCCACCTGTGGGTGATGTTCCAGCCAGGAGGCCACCGAGTCCAGCTCTCCAGACTTTAATGGGACGTTTTTTCAGATCCTCGCTGGGGCTCCGCTGGGAAAATCAATTAACAGCTGCTAATGGCCGCCAGATATTTTCTCCTCTGCAGGGTTTAATCCATTTACGGTGGTTTTAGGGGGATGTTTTCAGCAGAACTCCACGTCTGTGTGCATCACTGACTTTATCAGATTATCTAACTGAGGCTTTCCCAAAAATGTCCTGAGTTCTGGTTTTGCATCAATATTTCCTCCGGACATGAGCTGCTACTGATCCTGGATCTGTACAGAGACAGGAAGGACTCATGGATCCTGAGTCAACAGACGTTTTCAGGTCCAGACTCTAGTTCTCAGCTGGATTGTGGTCTGGTTTCTGACTCGACCTCCAGACCTTCTATCTTGTTGTCTTTAAATCATTTATGAGGATCTTTGTCTGTTTGCTTCGACTCATCGTCTGGATAGAAAACTGATCTTCTCCAAGTCTCAGGTCTCTTCAGACTGCATCAGGTCCTCCAGGATTTCTCTATTTACCCTCTACCTTTACAAGCCTTTCAGTACCTGCTGCTGAGCAACATCATGATGCTGCCACCACCGTGCTTCACAATGGGGATGGTGTGTTTCTGAATGGTGTGCAAAGCTGAGTGTCCACCAGACAGTCTCTAGTCTGATGGTCATAAAGCTCCATCCTGGTCTCCTCAGACCAAAGAACCTTCTTCCAGGTGTCTTCAGAGTCTCCACATGTCTTCTGGTGAACTCTAGTCCAGATTTAATTTGAGTTTTTTCCATCAGAGTCTTTCTCTTTGTCTCCATAAAGCTTTGACTGGTGAAGAACAGACAACAGTTGTTGGATGAACAGTCTGAAGCTGGAACTCCTTCAGAGGAGTCATAGGAGTCTTGGTGGCCTCCCTCTCTAGTCTCTTTCTCCTTCAGAGGAGTCATAGGAGTCTTGGTGGCCTCCCTCTCTTGTCTCTTTCTCCTTCAGAGGAGTCATAGGAGTCTTGGTGGCCTCCCTCTCTAGTCTCTTTCTCCTTCAGAGGAGTCATAGGAGTCTTGGTGGCCTCCCTCTCTAGTCTCTTTCTCCTTCAGAGGAGTCATAGGAGTCTTGGTGGCTTCCCTCTCTAGTCTCTTTCTCCTTCAGAGGAGTCATAGGAGTCTTGGTGGCCTCCCTCACTAGTCTCTTTCTCCTTCAGAGGAGTCATAGGAGTCTTGGTGGCCTCCCTCTCTAGTCTCTTTCTCCTTCAGAGGAGTCATAGGAGTCTTGGTGGCTTCCCTCTCTAGTCTCTTTCTCCTTCAGAGGAGTCATAGGAGTCTTGGTGGCCTCCCTCACTAGTCTTTTTCTCCTTCAGAGGAGTCATAGTTGTCTTGGTGGCCTCCCTCTCTAGTCTCTTTCTCCTTCAGAGGAGTCATAGGAGTCTTGGTGGCCTCCCTCCCTAGTCTCTCAGGTCTTGAGGACGTCCTGCTCTAGTCAGATTTATTCATGTTCCATCTTCCTTCCATTTCTTAATGATGGATTTAACTGGAATCCATGAGATCTTCAGGAACTTGGAAATGTTCTTGTATCGTCCTGACTGATGCTTTTCAACAACCTTTTCTCAGAGTTTCTTGGTTTTTCAGTCTTCCTGGTGTAGTTCTATGCAGGAGTTCTGATCCACCAGCACTGAGCCACATTTGAACCTTTTAAGGGTTTAAATTTAAATTTTCTTTCATTCTCAGGTCTTAGGTTTTGATCCGTCCATCGGTGCGTCATTCTACCAATCAAACTCCACCGTCATCGCTCTGTTTCAGTCAGTGAGTTCATCCTATTAACCGGTTAGCTGACGCTCAGATTATTCTTGACTGAAGGACAGAAACAGGGTGAGGTCGAAGCCAGGTGAGAAGACCGTAACCATGGCAACGTACCTGATATTTAGTGCCCACCCCCCCACTGATTACCATGAGGCGACGCTTCAACACAAGAGCTGCACAACGCCGTGGATCATCAGGGTCTCGTCTAAACTACTGTACAGATGTGTGGTTTTTACAGGGACATATGTTTGTTCTAATAAATCTGGATTCAGCTTTTGAAGTGAACTATTCACTATACCACTGTATTAAATCCATATTTCCAAGAAAAAAATTTTTTCTTTTGATTTAGACAAACATTTATTCATGTGTTGGACTGAAATAATAACTAGTCTGTAATGAAACCAACATAAGACAGAAGAGACAAAAATGTAATGTGATATAATTATTTTACAGATATTTGGTGTTATTTTCACTGGAATTTATAGTGTTTGAAGGTTGTGGTATTCTGCTGTTTTTTATTTAAAATTTTTAAAAAATCATGACGTTATCTCAACGTAAGTTTAGTTTTAAATCTACTTAAGCAGAAATCTGAGTTGCTACAACACACAATATTAAATTAAGACATTATTTCGACATAACAGCCCGTCAGAATAATGCCTGAAACCAGTTAATTAGATCATTTAGTGTCACTGGGAGCATTGTTTTCCCTGTCAGTCGTCATTTGTGCTTCATGTCTGAATGTTAAGCACCTGTTTTTTATATTACAGTATATTTCTATTTCCTTTCTCTGCTGCAATTTTCCATTGATCGGCTGTAAGCAGTCGGTCCAGAGAGTTTCCTCTGATTAGGGCTTCATTGAGAAAACGGGACGGAGCTGCAGGATCTGTGGTTAAGTCTATTATCTGCAGCTTCAATCCCTCAGGATCCTCCGTTAGTCCCACATCAGCTGATCCCCGTTCAGGAAACCTCCGTCAGGATCTCAGCTCTGGTTGCTTCAGTGTTTCTGAATGTCTGGAAGTTCACGACTCTTTTAATTTGCTCCAGATCATCAGATTATTATTATTCTGTTCTCTCTGCAAATGTTTGTGAGCCAGAAACCTGCAATTCACTAAAATAATGAGCAAAATGATCTGCTACTCCCAGTGTTGGCTGAAACATCTCAGAACCATAAAATGCATCGACACCAGATTCTCTCCAGATATTTACGGTCCTCAGAGCGTTTAAGGGGTTTTGTGGCGTGTTAATCGTTGTAAACACGTTTTTTACAGATTGAAAACAGGCTGCTGTCTCTACAAATATAAAAATATACAACTAAACTGAATTCTCACTTATGTTTTGAGAAAAAAAATATGAACTGGAGGACATTTTACATCAGATTTCCAATAATCCACGTATTAAATCCTAAAACATCAGTAGTGTGTAAATGTTCTTGTCCTGAGACCAAATCTATAAAAACTAGGAGAAAAGAATGTTTAAAATATTTTAAATTCCAAATAAGTCTGGAGTTCCCCTAAAATGCCATTTTTCTCTTGTCCTCCCCCCTGATGACCATAATAAAACAGTTAGAATCTCATTTAAATCTACTTTTGTGGTTTTATTTTTTCATTGATGTCTTTTGATCAACATAATATTTTAAATAATAATTATTATATATGGAACGTGTCCCACGTTGATGACGTTTGTCATTTTCTTTCTCGTTGTTGTCATTATATGTCTTGTTTTTTCATTTTGTGTCTTTTTTTGTCTTTTTGTGTCTTATTTTTGTTATTTTCTGTCAAGTTTTTGTTGTTTTATGTCTCGTTTTGGTTGTTTTGTGTCTTGTTTTTGTCATTTTGTGTCTTGTTTATGTCGTTTCCATCATCAACAGTGTTCCTACAGAATGTGTAGAGCAAAGCTATGTCCTCTCTTCTATTTTCCATCTTTTCATCCCATTGTCAGCCTTGATTGAATGTCTCCCTCCAGCTCATATTATCAGGATCAGACTAATTCTTTGGACTGTTTTCCATCAGTCAGTTTGTCCTCTTGGTCAGCAGTAACAGCAGCTAAATATCTAGCTTCTACTGCTGAGAAAAAGATCACATTAGCAGGGATTAGAGTAGAGTTAGCAAACAGCACAGAGAACATGGAAGAAGAAGCTGAGCCCATCAATACCTATTATTGATCAATATGGAGCAGAAAGGTTGATTTTTCACACATTTTGAAGCCCAAATGTTCTCCAGATCTGGACTAAACCTGATATTTAAACATCTGCAGCCAGTTTAGAATCACAGTAATCTTGTGAGAGATGCAGCTTCAACAAATCCAGACAACAAAACAATGAAAACATCAGTCAGAGATGACAAACATCCCATTGGTAGTTTAAACTTTAAGATGAGATGAGATGAGATGAGATGAGATGAGATGAGATGAGATGAGATGAGATGAGATAAGATAAGTTTTTTTGTCTGCATTTATTCTTATTTTTTAACTCCACAAAAGGGGTGTCACATTATATGAGATTGATGCATATTTTAGTCTTGCAGCCAAATATTTTAATATTTAGTGCATGTGTGTGACCATATGAGAGATAAGATAAGATAAGATAAGATAAGATAAGATAAGATAAGATAAGATAAGATAAGATAAGATAAGATAAGATAAGATAAGATAAGATAAGATAAGATAAGATAAGATAAGATAAGATAAGATAAGATGAGAGGAGATGGGATGAGACAAGATGAGAGGAGATGAGAAGAGATGAGATGACACAAGTTATGTTGAGTTGAGCTGAGTTGAGTTGAGATGACATGAGATGAGTTGAGTTGAGATGAGATAAGTTGCGATGAATGAGATGAATTGAGTTGAGTTGGCATGAGATAAGTAAAGATAAGAAAAGATAGGATGAGATGAGATGAGTTGAGTTGCGTTGAGATGAGATAAGTTGAGATGAGTTGAGATGAGTTGATTTGAGATGAGATGAGTTGAGATGAGTTGAGATGAAATGAGATAAGTTAGGCCTTTATGAATCCCACTGTGCGGAAATTTGCAGAGTCGTGGTGGCAAAGATGAAGGAATGTAGTATAAATATAAAAATAAACCATAATATACATAAGTGCTAGTTAAAGCCCCAACATTACTGCATATCAGTGGTATTACACAGGTCCTTTCATGAACTGAAACACTGAGAGAAGTATTAATACTGCATAGATTAGATGGAAGTAGAAACATACTGACATAAAGTTTAAAAACAAGAAGATAAAAGTATGATACTGAAATAAAAACAGTACAGCAGAATAAAATTATAAATTCTCACATCTGAGAAGCTGAAACCAACAAATGTTTTCTTTTATCACTTCAGAATGCAGCCGCTATTAAAGCTGCAGTTTTTTCACTTTGTTTTTGTCCTAAAACGTGTTTTTCCATCTGACAGCCGACGAGCTGTTTGACCTTCGGAGCAGAAAACAGCAGAAAGTTCACGATTAAAGAACAAAAACAAGGATTCGTCTGGTGGTGAACTCCGCTCAGTGAGGAATCCACATAACAGCAGATGTGAACAGTGTCCTGGGTGGTTCTGAAGCTAAAATTAAACCAGACACACTTGAACCAGAGCCATGGAGCTGCAGGAGGTCCAGTCCAGAGCATGAAACCGACCCAGAGCTGCCGGGAAACACTCCGGAAAACACAAGATTTAACATTTAACTCATATCACAGAAGAAAAGATAAACTGTTTAACCCTCCTGCTGTCTTCATTTACAGGCACCAAAACTATTGTTTCCTTGTCTGAAAAAAATCCAAAGATTCTACAAAAAAATTCCCCAAATTTCTGAAAATTTGCAAAACCTTCAGGAAGAAAATTCCAATAATTCCTTAAAAGTTTCCTTTAAAAGTTTTATTTAAGAAAAATCCCCAAATTTGTCAAGAAAATTCTTGTAAATATTTTCAAAAAATGAGTAAAAATCTTCCAATAAAATCCTAAAAATATCTAAAGTGATTCCATATATATCAGCAAAATTTCTAATATTTTCTTAAGGAACATTCACATAAAAATCTACCAAAATCCAGTGAAATTCGCTGGATTTTGGTTGATTTTTATGTGAATGTTCATAAGAAACATTTGTAACATTTCTTATCTTCCACCAAAAAATGTTCAAAGGTTTCCCAAAAATGTTGAAAATATGAAAAAAAATAAGACTTTGAGAAGATGGCAATTACTTTTTCACAGCTTTATACATGAAGCTGAACACATAAAAGCTCAGAGAGAATGTAAACCAGAAAAGTTGAGGCTTGTTTTTAGGATCCATCGTGGGTTTTCAACCAAAATCCAGTGAAATTCACTGGATTTTGGTTGATTTTTTTTGAGTGTTCTTAAAGAAACATTTTTAAAATTTCTTTTTTTCCACCAAAAAATGTTCAAAGATTTCCCCAAATGTTGAAAATGTGGACATCAGAAGTTTCACTGTGAAAACATAGTTTTTTTCTACATTTTCAAACTTTAAAAAGGGTCAATATTGACCCACAGGACGACACGAGGGTTAAACTAATTTTGAGTTTTCTTGTAAAATTCAACTCAAAACAAGATAACTTCCAGATTGTTTGACTTAACAAGATATTTAAGATGCATTGTCTTAAAACAAGTCCCTCCATCTGCTGAAATGTCTCTTGTTCAGTGAATTTATCTAAAATCAAGTGGGACGAGACATTTTGACTAAAAATAAGACAAATAGACTTGGTAACATTTTGAGCTTTTGCAGTGTAGCAGCAGATGGATTAAAACTGCAGCAACGTTTCACTCGGTGCAAATCAGAGCTTTAATCTCTGGAAGTTTTCAGCCTGTTTGTGTCCCGACTCGTCCAGATGTTGTTGATCTGCAGCGTTTCAGTTCATGTTCAGACAGAAACCTGTTCAGACGTCCTGCTGATGGATTCTAAAACACATGAAGAAGAAGAGTTTCTGTTTACTGTGAGCATGACAGAGTCAGACGGAGGAGGAAATAAAAACCGCCAGCAGAGTCGTGGTTCTGCAGCTAAAATCCACGACGGATCCTAAAAACAAGCCTCAACTTTTCTGGTTTACATTCTCTCTGAGCTTTTATGTGTTCAGCTTCATGTATAGAGCTGTGAAAAAGTAATTGCCATCTTCTCAAAGTCTTATTTTTTTTCATATTTTCAACATTTTTGGGAAACCTTTGAACATTTTTTGGTGGAAAATAAGAAATGTTACAAATGTTTCTTAAGAACATTCACATAAAAATCTACCAAAATCCAGCGAATTTCACTGGATTTTGGTTGATTTTTATGTGAATGTTCTTAAAGAGAATATTAGAAGTTTTACTGATATATATGGAATCACTTTAGATATTTTTAGGACTTTATTGAAAGATTTTTAGTCATTTTTTGGAAAATATTTACAAGAATTTTCTTGCCAAATTTGGGGGAATTTTTTTTTTTTTTTTTAAATAAAACTTTTAAGGAATTTTTTAAGGAATTATTGGAATTTTCTTCCTGAAGGTTTTGTAAATTTCCAGAAATTTGGAGATTTTTTTGCTGAATTTTTGGATTTTTTTTCAGACATAGAAACAATATTTTTTTGGGTGCCCATAAGTAAAGACAACAGGAGGATTAATCACTACCTGAACATCTCTTTTAGGTTCTCATCCCAGTGGCTTTTAAAAAAATGTACTTTTACTTGTTTAATGAAGTAGCAATGAAGTGTGTTGAATAAATCAGATTTCACTGTTTTTACAAAATGTCTGAAATCTTCTCTTTGTCAGTTCGATGCGTCTTTGTCTCCTGAATTAAAACCGTCTTTTAAAATGTGCAGAGATGTTTCTAACCCAGTAAACTAGATTCACTTCCTGTCACCTGTCGGCTACATCAGGTGTTATTCTAATTAAACCTTCATCCTCTCATTCATTCATTCATTCACGGAGTCAGATTAAATCCCATCATGTTTGTGAATCTAAGCCTCCTGCTCGAAGTTTTTCTGAATGAATTTTCAGTTTGCAGATTATTTTCAGGTCAGATAATCTCAGTTATAATCCGACAGCAGACTCCAGCTGGTGACTGAATATCGGCCAGATTCTGTTGGAAATGCTGGACTTTTATTCCCCACAACAGAAACATAAAAGTTGGATTTTCTCATTTTTTAGCTGCTGTCCAACAGAAACGTCGTCTCTTTGGTTGTTCTGAGCTTCAGCATCATTCAGTTGATCCTTTTATTTTGTTTGTTTTCAACATTCTTTGCAAATTACAGTATTCCATGATTCACTGACATATTTTCACATTTTTTTAAAAATAATTTTTTACAAGAAGTCTACAGTGAGGAAAAATGAGACAGGACAGCCCTTGTAGTTCACAGCTGTAATTCTATATAAGCCGTTAAACTCGTCTGTAACAGGAGTGATGATATAGGTTTAATGGCTGTTTATTTTTGTATTTTAGTCTGATTTAGCTCCATATAAATGTGACGCTGCAGGAGTTTCCTCTCAAAGGTCAAATATCTGAGAGTCTGGCTGAGCTGTTTGGTGTCTGAAGGTCACAGATCTTTAAATAGCTGCATGAAATGAAAGTAAACTGCATGAACACTACCTCCCTCCACCTCTCTAGTGGAACCTTATACCCAGAAGACAAACTATCTTTATCCTGTCCAGTATTAAACTCAGAAACCTGAGGTTTGGTTTCAGTTCTGAAGGTTGGAGTCTGAACATTATATAACTCTGTGATCACATATTAGCCTAATTCCTCTCATATGACTGAACCACGACCTGGTGGCAGAGTACAGTAGATGGACTGAGGTCAGGAATGTCCATGGATGTAAAACTACATAACTCTGCCGTCACATGATCCAGACGGTCTGAGATCAGACTCCAGTTCCCGTGACTCAGCTGAGCCTCATGATCCGACTGGTTAAAGGCGATTTAAGGCACGAGGAGCTCTCCTGTTTTAGTCCCAAAGTCTCCAGAAAAACTGTGATCCTGAAGCTTCACCGGGTTTGAAGATCATCTGAATAAGTCTTATAGAAATATCTATGACATCTACGCTGGTCTACAGCACTAAATATATTCATTTCACACCAAAAACCATGTAAAATGGTGAGATGTGCATGTTTTAAGCTCTGCAAAATGACATTCTATACACCTAACCCTAATCCCAGTTGAAGGTTTGTTTGTAAAGCATCATAAATAAGTCAACGGATCTTCCACATTAGTTTTGTTGCTTCACTGTTCCGGATTTTTGCCAACTTTTCAAATATTAGCTCAAAAAATGTAGGAGAAGCTTTAAATACAGTCGAGAACTAAAGTTTAAATCCACTCGTATATAATCGCAGTCTGAGGTTTCCAATGACTCCTACAGTTTTACTATGAAGGAATCATTAAAACAATCATTTTGGTTCTTTCATAGATTTATTAGAGGTCTTCTGAAAATACAAATAAATCTGCTGGATCATAAATATACAAACAGAAATGTTGATATTTGGTGAAATTTGTCCATTTCCTCCTCAGTTTGGTTCTTCTGGTTTCTATCTTCTGGTTTATCTTCGACTCCTCTGGACTCTATACCTACTGTCAAGCATGGAGGTGGCAGTATCATTATACTATCATATTAATTGACTCAAGTCTGACTTGTTTCTTCATCAGTCCTCAGGTTCTTGATGGGTTTAAGTCAGGACTTTTGGGAGACCAGTCTAGAACCTTCATTCCAGCCTGATGGAACCATTTCTTTACCACGTCTGATGTGTGTTTGGGCTCATTGTCTGGTTGAAACATCCAACTGTGTCCAAGATCAACCTTCTGCTGATGGTTTTAGGTTCTCCTGAAGAACGTGGAGGTGATCCTCCTTCTTCATTATTCCATTTACTGTGTGTGGAGCTCCAGTTCCACAGAGCATGATACTGCCACCTCCATGCTTGATGGGAGGTTTGGTGTTCTTGGGGTTAAAAAAAAGACCAACCCAAGACAGTCCTAAACCAGTCCTAAACCAGTCCTAAATGCAAAATTGTTACTAAAGGATGCAAAATCAACAGAGAGTGAAACAAATCATTACAAAAAAGATGCAAAATCAACACAAAAACAAAAAAAATCTCGACAAAAAGATGTGAAATTAGGACAAAAAGTTGCAAAATCACCAAAAAAAGATGCAAAATCACAACAAAAACAAAAAAATTACTACAAAAAGAGCTAAAATTAAGACAAAAAGTCACAAAATCACTACCGAAAGTCATAAAACTACCATAAAAGAACTTTGAGCATCACTATAATGGGATGTCATAGTTTCCCTTCAAGTCCACAGAAGTGGGTCCAGATTTATTACTTTTTAATGGACTTCTTCCATCATTTCTGAGCCTCAGAGATAAAGAAAGAAGAAACCAGGATCATCTGGAGACATGAAGCCAAAAACAAGAGAACCAAATCGTAGACGGTGGAACAACATGACCCTTATTTCTGTCAGACTCCGTCGGTTTCTTCTAAACAGCAAAGGTTCATTTAGCAGATCTTCCTGGTGTAGCGCGTCAGCTTCCAGGTTAAAATAACCGCTATGATAAAGCATTTGTAAGTTTTCTAAACCTACAAAGCTGCTCTTTGTATGTCGTTGTTGCACGTGTTGTGTTGTATAATCAGGTGAACAATCAGAGTTTGTTTTAACATCATGTTTCCTCATAGAAGAAAATGTTTCTCCACCAGGAAATAATCCACACAAGACAAGCTGCTCTTTGAACTTGAGAGTTGAGTTTGGAACGTAATGTGCTGCTGATGCTGATAAAACTCTTTTATTGATCTTTTTGGTGTCATTTAATTAGTCCAGTAAAGTGTTGGCACTCAGCAGTAGTTCATCACATTGACACTGTGAAGTATTTCTGAGTCCAGACGCTGGTATTTCACAGCGTTAGAAGGTAGGAGTGCAGCTATGTTTGGAGTCTCCTTGGATGTAGGTCGGTTACATGAACCATCAGCTTATCTTCCTGGTTTACATAAACACAGCCGAGGTTTCAGAGGATCCCAGGTGTTGGTTTGTAGAGACTCTTCAGATCTTAATGTGTCAAAGTTGCTCAAAAATGAGTTAAAGTTGCTCTATATTAATTGCAGTTGCTCCATACTAGCTAAAGTTGCTCCATACTCATGAAAGTTGCTCTTAATGAGTTAAAGCTGCTCAATATTAAAATTGCTCTATATTATTTAAAGTTGCTCTCTAATAGTTAAAGTTGCTCTATAATAGCTAAAGTTGATGTATATTCGCTGAAGTTGCTCTAAAATGAGTTAAAGTTGCTCTATAATAGCTAAAGTTGCTCTATATTAGTTAAAGTTGCTCTATATTAAAGTTGCTTTATATTAAAGCTGCTCTATATTAGTTGAAGTTGAGCTCCACTGAATCGGTGTAAATTTTACATGTAGGATGAATGATCGCATTGTATCTGTTAGTAGCTATAAGCTGCTTTTTCTCTTTCTTATTCTTTACTTTCTCTCTGCAGTATGTTCAGTCCACTTCTAATGAGCCTAATGAATAATACCGTGACCTTCAGTCCTGTGAACACTTTGTTCTGAATCTACGACGCTGACATCTGATACCTGCTCTTTGTTGGCCGTCCACTTCCAGCTGGAGGAAGATTACGTTGGAGTCATTCATTCAGCTCAGGTCAGGCTGCAGATAAACTTAGACCAGCGTATGTTTCAGAGGATTAGCGTGCCGTGATCCTGCCGTGATTTACTCTCACTTGTAAAACACGCCAATGACACGGTATGTAGTCTTCACAAGTGTTTTTAATGTATGCATGAGGATGTGTTCAGGACTTTCTCCCACATGTTTGGTTTTGTCTGTGAAAGCCGGCTGGGCGAGGTGATGATCGACTTGCTGCGTCAAAGCGATGCTATTTATAAAGACAGCAGGAGTTAAATTAGGCTCGACTCTTTTAAAAACTCCAACACGGCAGCGACCTGACGTCACGCATGAAGACTTTGTTTGGAGTCTTGACAGCAGCATTGTCCCGGCGTTTATGCAAAGATGTACTTTTGTGTCACGACTGGGAGGCAAATTAGAAGCACATCAGTGAACCGTCCCTTCCTCAACAGAAACCAGTTTGACTGAGTTCAGATTAACTCTCCTGTTACTTTCACATTTATGAACATCTTTTATCCTTGGGGTCAATTTGACTCAAGCAACTTAGACCTCTAGGAAATTATTATAATTAGGGTCCAAGCACTAAGGGTGTGAAGACCCTGTTGAAACTCATGGGTTTATTATTATACTTTCTTCATCGGACGAAAGAAACGCATTTTTGAGGCCCTAAAAATATTCAAAAACACGTGAAAATTTGCACACACATCAGGATCGGCAAAAAATTTGATATTTTAGGGGAATTGTGCACATGTGATGCTACCTGGCGGACATTTTGGATGCTTTGCCATGAAACAGGAACTAGCCCGTACACGCTTTAATCTGCCTGAAATTTTACATATTTGATCAGAGTCCGGCGCTCATCACATCCATAGGCCGAAATACACTCTCAATCGCAGCGCCACCTGGTGACCATCTTTGGATTTGCTCACCAGCAAGGATGTGAGGACCCAATCAATGCTGCTTGCAGCTTTAATTAGGGTCCAAGCACTGAATGATGCATAGACCCTATTGAAACCCATGGGTTTATTCTACTCTGTTATTTTTTCTTTGGCAGACTTTTCATTTGGACTTTTGAAGGCCTAAAAATACTTGAAAACACGTGAAAATTTGCACACATCAGGACCTGCAAAAAAATTGATCTTTTAGAGGATTTGCATAGGTGTGACCCAAAATGGCTCAATAGCGCCACCTGGAAAATTTCAAACAGGAATGACGGCCAGCTGTCACCGACAGCTATGAAATTTGGTAAACATGTTACTCGTCAAGATGCAAAAAAATGTAATTGACACCCATGCCCAAAACACAGCAGGACGTTGGACATTTTGAATTATGTGTCATATTTTGGACTATTTTGGACCAATTTTTGCACATTTTCAAAAGCTAGAATTTCGACATTTCGCCATCAAACAGGAAATGTTGTGTAACTGGTCTATACATACTTCAATTTGCTTCAAACTTTACATGTGTGATCAGAGTCCAGCTCTGATGATATACATAGGCCAATATATAGTCACAGTGGTAGCGTCACTTGATGGATGGACAGGAAGTGCTGTCTAACTAGCCTGTACATGCTCCAATCTGCCTCTGACTTTACACGTGTGATCAGACTTCAGTCTTCATCAGATACATAGGCCAAAATACAATCTCAATCGCAGCGCCACCTGGTGGACCTGCCTGGATTCACTGACCAGCAAGAATGCGAGGACCAACACTGCTTGCAGCTTTAATTAGTAGACTTTCTTTTGTCAGATGAAACACATTTTTGAGGCCCTAACAATACTGGAAAACACGTGAAAATTTGCACACACATCAGAAAATTTGCTATTTTGGGGAAATTGTACAAGTGTGGACCAAAACAGCTCAATAGCGCCCCCTGGAAAATATCAAACATTTATTACGACAAATATGTGTGACCTAGCCTTAAGAAATTTGGTACACATATGTAATTTGTCAAGACACACAAAACTGTAATTGACATACATGCCCGAAACACAACAGGAAGTTGGCCATTTTGAATTATGTTTCATATTTTGGACGGTTTTTGGGTCATTTTCGGACATTTTCAAAAACTATAAACTCAGAATTTCAACGTTTTGCCATGAAACAGGAAGTACTGTCTATCTAGCTTGAAAATGCACCAATCTACAATACAATATGCACAATTTTGGACAGTTTTTTTTGTTTTTGTTACAGTCAACATGTAAATTAATATGTTTAATACATCAAATTGACCCCAAAGAACACTGATTCATACATTATATGTACAGGACATTGAAAACAAATTATCACATTAATTTTATATTTACCCAGCTGTCCCCATTAAATAAGGAAAAGTCATGAAATATGAAGAAAAAATAAGAAGTCAATCATTTATTTAGAGACTTTGAACATTGAAAAGGGTCAGATTGACCCCATAGATAACAGGAGGGTTATCACCAGCGGATGCATCGATATTTTCTGATAAAAACAGTCTCACGCACTGCAGTGACCCATTTCCACCTGTGTCCATAAAACAAGAGCAGAAGAAGCTGCTCTCTGTGGGAAAGATCACCGAGTGGAAAATTCCTCCTTCAGAGGTCAAGCAAACAGTGAGACGCCTGGACAAACCTGGCATTGTTTGGAAGAATAAGAGTCTGATGTGAGGAATCCCTCGGTCTTTTGGGAAACAGAGGGAGTCAAAAAAGTATTTCTCAGCACAAAAACATTCCTCCTAGTGAGAAAAACAGAACAAAGAGTCGGAACAATCAATAAGAAAGAACTTTTCTGTCAATGTTTCTGTAAATATTTAACACTCAGCTGTATGATGTTTGCATTACAGAGCTGTGATTAATCTCTCAGCCTCCTGTCTGAACACAACTTTATTCCTCTTCAGTCTTGGCCTTCTAACTACACTAGTGTTCAAAGGGTTAGGGTCACTTAGAAATGTCCTTATTTTTGAAAGAATATAGAGCAACTTTAACTAATATAGAACAACTTTAAATCATGTGGAGCAATTTTAACTCATTTAGAGCAACTTTAGCTAATATAGAGCAACTTTAATTCATGTACACTGCCATTCAAAAGTTTAGGGTCACTTAGAAATGTCCTTATTGTTGAAAGAAAATAGAGCAATTTTAACTCATTTATGCTACCATTCAAAAGTTTGGGGTCACTTAGAAATGTCCTTTGAAAGAAAAGCAGGACCATAAAACACACAATTTGATGCATGCATGATAAGACAGATGATACATGCAAAGTACAACTAACATGGAAACTAATTATAGTTTACTGCTATGGTGTACAGCTCTGGCATTAAATATACTACATATATAGCTGGTGGTAAATTCAAAAATAAGTACTTGAGCAAATCAAGTATACTGAGGGCAATGCAGAGTAGATTGGTGGAAATGGGCAGCTGGAGGTGGGAGAACAAACACACATCTGAAGCATCCAGCTCTGGGACCAGGGACACTCAGAGAAAGGACACAGGGGGAAACAGAGTGAGTGTAATGCAATAATGGTATATATATATTAAATATAATGCTAGATAGAGAAGGGCTCAGTTCATCCAGAGAGGTCCTCCAGCAGCCTAGGCCTGTAGCAGCAGAACTAGGGGCAGAACTAAGGGACGTCAAGAGGGGAAGTCAGTTGTGCAAATGAAAACACCAGCTCACCCCGTCAGGGTCCTCCTGTGTTCTAATGCTACATTGTGTTAGCTAATGGTGTTGAAAGGCTCACTGACGATTAGAAAACCCTTGTGCAGTTATGTTAGCACATGGATAAAAGTGGGAGTTTCATGGAATTGTCTGGATGACCCCAAACTGTTGAATGGTAGTGTAAATCCCCAAGTGACCCACTTGGAAACTTTTCACATCATTCAGTAAAAATAAGCTGAAGATCTTTCCTGGAACTCTCCGTACTTCAGTCGACATGCAATGAATCGCTGTAACTGCTTCTCAAACAAACCATAAACCATAAATCTGATATTTTCTACTTTGACCGTTCACATTTTATGGACGAAGAGAATCACCTGGTTGTAAACAAGAACTTACAGTGTCCATAAAAAGTTCAGGCCCTTTAACTCCTTTACAACAAAGAATCAGGTCATTTAAACTGACTTCTACAGTAGTTCACAAAAAAAGACAGAAACATAAGAAATTTTATGTCAAAGTGAAAATAAATTCCTACAGAGTGATGTCAGTTAATTAAACTATATAATAGCTATTAAACAACTCCATCTAATCCTAACCCATTTTTATGTCATTGGTCCTGCTGGTCTCCATCAGTCTGAACATCTGAAGTTTTCACTCCTTCTTCTTTATAAATTGTTAAACTCTGTCAGGTTCCTCATGGATCCTGAGTCAACAGAAGTTTCAGGTCCAGACTCTAGTTCTCAGCTGGATTGTGGTCTGGTTTCTGACTCGACCTCCAGACCTTCCACCTTGTTGTCTTTAAACCATTTCTGAGGATCTTTGTCTGTTTGCTTCGACTCATCGTCTGGATGGAAAACTGATCTTCTCCAAGTCTCAGGTCTCTTGAGATGCATCAGGTTGTCCTCAAGGATTTCTCTATTTACCCTCTACCTTTACAAGCCTTTCAGTACCTGCTGCTGAGCAACATCATGATGCTGCCACCACCGTGCTTCACAATGGGGATGGTATGTTTCTGAATGGTGTGCAAAGCTGAGTGTCCACAAGACAGTCTCTAGTCTGATGGTCATAAAGCTCCATTCTGGTCTCCTCAGACCAAAGAACCTTCTTCCAGGTGACTGCAGAGTCTCCACATGTCTTCTGGTGCACTCTAGTCCAGATTTAATTTGAGCTTTTTCCAACAGAGTCTTTCTCTTTGTCTCCATAAAGCTTTGACTGGTGAAGAACAAACAACAGAAGCTGGAACTCCTTCAGAGGAATCATAGTTGTCTTGGTGGCCTCCCTCTCTAGTCTCTTTCTCCTTCAGAGGAGTCATAGGAGTCTTGGTGGCCTCCCTCTCTAGTCTCTCAGGTCTTGAGGATGTCCTGCTCTAGTCAGATTTATTCATGTTCCATCTTCCTTCCATTTCTTAATGATGGATTTAACTGGACTCCAGCAGATCTTCAGGAACTTGGAAATGTTCTTGTATCGTCCTGACTGATGCTTTACAACAACCTTTTCTCAGAGTTTCTTGAAATGTTCTTTAGTCTTCCTGGTGTAGTTCTATCCAGGAGTTCTGATTCACCAGAGACTGGACCTTCAGATCCGAGAGTCTTTATCACTGACATCAAATCATCTTTATTTCTTTATCTGTTGACTTCTAGAACCAACTGGCTGCAGCTGAGTTCAACTAGTTGAGTCACTTTAAAGGCTGTAGTTACTTTTGCAATCACATATTTAAATTTTTTTTTTAAATTAATTGACATTACTTTGCATAAATCTGCTTTTCAAAAATTATCAATCTAAATACTGGAGGACTCAGATAAATAATCCAGTAAAGTTAGATCTCTATCAGTAATAAGCATCTAGAAAAATCGTGTTTAGTAATGAAACAAGGCAGATAAACAAGTGTCTCCAGAGCCACTGTGGGTAATTTACATAATCATGGTACAGCCTGATCACACAATAGTTCAGTGTAGAGTTGCAGTCGTCCAATCATCGACTGTAATCTGATGCTGAACTTCAACAAAAGCAGCATTGTACAGATCTGAAAGGGGATTCCCTTACGAGCATAAATACTGTTTAACGAACAGTTGACCACACAGACCAAAAGCAACCAGAGGAAACCTGTTCTGCAGTTCTAATGAATTAAAGACCTTCAGGTGTCGCATTTCTGGTTCTCATGATGTAACAACAAAGCAGCAGCTATACTGAGTCTACGACTGGAACTCCAAATAACTTATTCATGATAAAATGAGCAAGTTTTTCTTCTTTCCAATGGGTTTCAAAATATGTTTGAAAAGATCACTTTTATTGTATTTTATTAGGGTGTGATGTGCAGTTATGTGTGAAAAATCTGCTAAATTAAAGGTTTAAAACTGTTATATTTCACAAAAATCACTTCACTCTACATGTCTACTTTTAAAAGTTGGCATAAATTGTTTGCACCAAATTCTGTAAAAACTAAGAATGGAGACCAGCTGTGTCGAACAGTTGACAAAAACAAAAAATCAGGGCGTTTTCAGCTGAACTGCAGGCAGTGTTTACAGAGCCCAGAGTATGATGATGCCACCACTGTGCCTTGCCGCAGGTAAGATATAATGATCCAAGTAGAACAGAGTTTAAAGACAAGATGAGAAATAACAGTGAAATTTCATTTTTTGAATTATTATTGTATTATTATTATATTGTTGTTCAAACAAGTGTGGAAGGAGTGTGGAAACTAAAGATGCAAGTAGCCTTTAGATTCACTATTTCTATTGATAGTGTTGGTAACACCTGTGGGTAGTTGGAAAAATGTTGCACATGTAGATTCCATTTTGTCCCCCCAAAAAAACTAGAAACAAAGAAATTAAAATTAAAATTTTCTGCTTAATGGTTTACGGCATTTTAACCGAGTCCTACTGACAGAAGATATTTCTGAGTTCTCTCTCCTTCTTCATCTTTTTCTGGTTCAACAGTGAAGAAAAACATCACAGAAGCAACAGCGCCTACTTGGTTTCCAGATGGTTAAAGGACTCTAACTTTCTCTGTCACCTTCTACGGTAATAACTGTGACTTACTGCTCACAGTGAAGCAGAACTGATGGATGCTTGTTGGAGCACCACTTGCAGAATAATCAGTCGTACATTAATAAAGGCGACCCGACACTCAGTGGCACTCAGAGCTGGAAATCATGTCAGAGCTTTTGTCTGGCGACATTGTACAGCGCAGAGATGATTCAATTACCGGCTGGAGCTGTTACATAAGAAGGAACACGAGGAGTCGCTTCTTCTGCAGCCTTCACTTAGCATGAATTAAACACAAACTGGCAACCCGTGTTGTCTTTGAGCCTTGGCATCTGGACTCTGTCAAGCCGGGACCATCTGGACTACGAACTGAGGAGCATCCAGTGTCATGAAACAAACTGTAGATTACACAATGCATGAATAATAAAAACGCCTTCTGAAATTTCTGCAACTGATTCCCCGGTGAATCGTCCTAACCTTAAATCTGGCTCTAAAAACTTATTCCTAACTTCTAACCCTAGCCCTAGTCATTAATTCTAACCTTACCTCTAAAACCTAGCCTTAACTCTAATCCGAACCCTAACCTTAACCATAATATCTACCCTACATCTAGAATGTAATCCTAACCCTAACCCTAAACTTTAAAACCCAGCCCAAACCCTAACTCTAATCTTAACCCCAAAATCTAACCCAAACTCTAACTGTAAAATATACCTTAGAGAGAACCATAACCAATTTATAAACTAAACTTACCTTAAAACTTTAACAAACCTATAACAATAACTTAGCCCAAAACAACCAACCAATCTCTAGATCCAAGCCCTTACCTTGGAACACCCGATTTACAAACCTTAGCAATATTTAATGTAATAACTTTACCTCCTTTAGTGAGACTTAACCCCCACACCAGAATAAATGCTTCAGAGTCAGAACACCAAACCACTTGGGGTACAATAACAAGACAGATATACTTTAGAATGAGACCAGAGGGTATTGACAATGAGCGGTGGCCCGTGCATTGCCTTTAACTCCCTACTTCAAGTACCCTGCTTGGATGGGGGGAGTCATTGAGATAGAATTTCACAAACCTGACCAAAACTAGTCTTACGTCTGCCTAACCCTAACCTTAACCCTGTCTAACCCTACTTCTACCTAACCTGACAGTCAAAGCACTGAGACTGACCTCAACACTTCAGGAACAATAAATAAACATGACAATATTGTAATTTGTGTGATTTAACACCGAAAACACTTAAGTGTAATAATTCTAACCATAAAATATCAGTTCCAAAGTTATCTGTAATATTTAAATTTCATGTGGAGTATTTATCTTATCAGGTGCAGTATTTATTACTTCAGCATCATTTCCTGTATTACCCTGAATGTTTCTATTATTTTAGCTTATTTGTTTTTAATATTATATTGTATATTTATCTGACTGCTTGACACTGCACTTATTCAGATGTTATGTAATATGTTTTTTTCTGATTCATAAGAACTTCCTTCACGATTAATAAAGTTCTTATCTTATCTTGCAACTGTTATAAGTGGTTAAAAGGTGAAAGTCAGAAGTACATGGAGTAGCCGTGCATTGGAAGAGGATCCCTGGATTTTGCTGCTACTGGCTTCACGGTTGTGCCGAGATATATAGAATTTCTTGTCTTATACAGAATTTGTTTGATTATTGAATAAGTAATTTGACAAAGTATCATAATTTTAAGCTCTGTTTGGTTTCATTTTTCACATTGAACTATAAGTTGCACATGATTATTTCAAGAACCGCTGAAAAGTTGAAAAAACAACTTTTTTTTCTCCTGTTTTCACATCTTTTGGGCCTCAAAAATAGAAAAAATCAAATCTAATTCCAAAACCACTGACGACTTTTGGGGTTTGGATGGTTTTTAAATGATTTAAACGATAAAAATACATGACATATAATGTCTAATAAAACCACTGTTTGATCTACAGTCAAAGCAAAAATACCTAAATTTCTCAGTTTTGACTTTTATTTGATGTTTTTCTTGTCCTTTATGAATCTACTTTAGTTCTGGTGAATGGAAAGCTGCCATCTCTGACATTTTTTTTTTTTTACTGTTTTCTCACATTTTCTAGACAAATTTAGCTGCAGCTGACGATAATTTTGAAAATTAGAGCTGAAACTATCACTTTCTTGATGAATTATTTTGTAAATAAAACAAAACTTTCATTGTTTGGTTTGTAAAATGACAGAAAATGGCAAAAAAAAGTGAATCGGAGCTGCAGATACCATGTCTTGTTTAGAGTGACCAACAGAAAGTTGGGGTTGATGGACGGGTCAACAAAACACCAGACAGTACAAGTACAGTGTGTTTATTAGACTTTATTAGTAAAATACTTTGTGTGTAGTTCTGAAACTGTCATCACTGACAGAAAGCAGAGCCATGGTTAAGATTTAGAAATAGTGAGATCAGAACTAAATGCATTATTTTTTATCACTGCACAAAGCCTTTTAGTGTTCTGGCTGATCTGCTTAGAGGAATGACGTCAGACAGGCTGGCAGCATCCGTCCGTCCATCCGTCTGTCTGAAGAGGCTCCAACAACAAATAAATCACTATGAATAAGTGTCAAACATTTCTGACACATTCAGAAGCTAAAGAGTTTTTTAAGGTTTAAATCCTTCAGCCCACACTGAGCTCTACTCGGTTCTGGTCCATCACTGTCATGAATCGCTGACGGAGAATTTTAAAGAGCTAAATGCTAAACTGGTATCCATCAGAAGTTAATTCACCTCCTCTCAGGGAAACAACTGAACCTGACAAACCTCCAGCAAAAGGCCGAATCCATCAGATCCAGTTTTCTGACCTTTAACTTGCCGGTGATGTGGTCCGGATGGAAAATTTAGCCCTGATTAAGTTTAAATTAGACGGTGCTCTCCAGACAAATAGATAAAAGTAATGGACTGAAACAGTTAGCTAAAAGTAAAAAAAATATAAACAGCTGAAAGTAATTAATAGTTAACTAAAAATGATTACAAAAAATTATAGTAATACACAAACAGCAAAAAGTACTAAATAAATCAATAAATTGCTAAATACAGTAATAGTTGGCTAAAATTAACATATAGTTATCTCAAAGTAATAACTAGTCAGTTAAAAGTATTAAATAGTTAGCAGAAAGTCATAAACAAATAGCTAAAGTTAATGAATGGCTAGTTATAAGTCATAAACAAAACGTTAATTACAATAATAGCTAGCTTAAAGTAATAAATAAATAGGTAAATGTAATAATTAGCTAAATGTAATAAATAAATAGCTAAAATGAATAAATAGCTCACTAAAAGTAATAGATACATGCTTAGTACAATAATAATTAGCAAAAGGCATGCTAAATGTAGTATAGATTTAGCTAAATGTAATAAAAAAAGTTCGCTACAAGTCATACATTTTTAGATAATAGTAAATACTTAGCTAAAAACAATGAATAGTTAGGTAAACGTACAAAATGAATTCTTAACACTAATAAATAGCTAGGTATAAGTAATGAATACAAAGCTAAATACAATAGCTAGCTTAAAGTACTTTTAAAAAATGCTAAATGTAATAAAGAGTTAGCTAAAAGTAGTAAAAGGTTGGCTATAAGTAATACATTTTAACTAATGGTGATACACATTTAGCTAAAATCAATGAATAGTTGGGTAAAAGTACAAAATGAATAGCTAAACATAATAAATAGCTAGTGATTAGTCACAAATGAAAAGCTAATTACAATAGCAGTTAGCTTAAAATAATAGATAAATGTAATAAACAAATAGCTAAAATCAATAAATAGCTAGCTATAAGTCATAAATGAAAAGCTAAGTACAATAATAGTCAGCTATAAATTGCTAAATGTAATAAATAAATAGCTAAAATTAATAAAGAACTTGCTAAAAGTAATAACATATAGCATGGTGCCATAATGATTAGCCAAAAGTATTAAGCAGATAGCTAAGAGTAATAAACAACAATAGTTAGCTTAAAGTACTTTAACAAATTGCTAAATGTAATAAAGAGTTAGCTAAAAGTAGTAAAAAGTGTGCTATAAGTAATACATTTTCAGCTAATAGTGATAAATACTAAGCTAAAATCAATGAATAGTTAGGTAAAAGTACAAAATGAATAGCTAAAATCAATAAATAGATAGCTACAAGTTATAAATGAAAAGCTAAGTACAATAACAGTTAGCTATAAATAGCTAAATGTAATAAAGTTAGCTAAATGTAATAAATAAAAAGCGAAAATTAATAACTAGCTAGCTATAAGTCATAAACGCATAGCTAAATACAATAATAATTAGCAAACCGTATTAAATAGTTAGCTAAAAGTAACAAAGAGCTAGCTATAAGTCATAAGTAAAAAGGTAAATACAAAAATAGGAAGCTTAAAATATTAGAAAAAAAAAAGAAAAAAATGCTAAATGTGATAAAGACTTGGCTAAAAGTACTACATTTTTAGCTAATGATGATAAATACTTAGTTAAAATCAATGAATAGGTAAAAGTACAAAATGAACAGCTAAAAGTAATAAATAATAAGCTAAAAGTCATAAAAAGCTAATGGCTAAAAGTAATAGACAGCTGAAGATAATAAGATGGAAAAGAGGAGTTCATATTTTATATTATATATATATATTAATGTTTATTTTTATTATTTAGCAGCACTTATTTCTGTTAAATAGATACAGAAGACTATAATTTTAACCACACTGAATATTTTTTTTAACTTGATTATGCTGAATAAATAACAAAATAATCTCAGACACAAGAACAATAGTCCTATTAAAAATATAGATCAGTAATTTATTGATTAGTCAGTTAATAGAGGCAGAACTGTTGTAGCTGTTTTTCTATGATGACAGGCATTTGTCATTATTTTCTGAAACTGTATGATGTATAATAATAAATCTAATAGTTAAATTTGGCCCTGATTTGGTTTATTTGAGTGATACAGTGTGAATAAAACTGAATAAAAACCTGGACGTGATGAATCAAGGTGAGATAAACACCGTCTGTACCTGACCTCCACAGCTTTGGAGTTTTTAATTTTCTTTCTGGGATTTTATGATGTCTGTAAAAACGAGAACATTACAATCCAGCATCTTGTAGCAGAGAGTTTTTAATCTGCTGTGAAAATCCTCCAGAGTGAAGCTGCTGAGGACCGAGGTCAGATTTCAGAAAAGATTTCATCCACAAACATGTTAGACTTTTACCAAGTCAGTCAGTTCTCAGGCTGCTTCCATTCAGTTCACCGCATTTTTTACTTTGTTTCAGACTGAAACCTTCCACCAGCTTATAATCAGCACTGCTAACAACAGACCATACCACAAGTGCAAAGTTTGACCACAATCACCAAAAAAAAGTCAAAAATCATTTCAATCTGCTCCTAAATTAGATCAAAATTAATCTAAAGACAGAAATTAGCCAAAGATCACCCAAAATAACAATTTTCAACCAGTTATCAATTCCAAGGGTTCATTTACTTTTTACAACACCATTTTGAATGTTGTATGAGTTCAGTAAAGACATGAAAGATTACATTTTTTTTAGTGTTTTTATTTTAGGCACAATTTATTTGTCAACACCCTTGAGTTAGATGAAGATCAGATCACCTTTTCTGATAAAATAATGCAGAAAACCATGAAATTCCACAAGGTTCACATACTTTTTATTTTCATTGTAAATATATACAGCGGGTCATTGACTTACATTAGAGTTCTGTTCCTATGAATTGATGGAAGTTGATTTTTGCTGCAAGTCGGAACGCCAGCGAAAATGTAAACGAATTCGTTCCGTGCATCATGATATCGATCAGTTCTTCGGAAGAGTCATGAATACCAACGATTTTCATGCATGTATGAATCATTTTGCAAGAAGATAACCTAACATGCTGACCTATTTTTACAGCTTGATCACGCTTGGGAGCCATAATGGAGGTCAAAAAGGTAGTGAATGTAGCACAATCCAAGGTGGAGTACAACCACAGAACGGAAACAAAGCTGTATTATAACGCCTCATGACGACTCGCCAACTAGTTCCACATAACCAGTTCTGATGTAACGATGAAACGCTGTAGGTCGAGGACGCCATAAACCGAGGACACTCTGTGTTTAATTTATGTTTTTCTGAAACGTGTTAAAATGCTTTTCTGGTTGGACAAACTGTGGTTTAAAATTAAAATGAATTATTTTGTGGACAAAGCCTGAATTTGTAAAAACCAGAATCAATCACTCAGATAACTGTCTTTAGATAACTATCCTGAGAGCGACGTTTCAAGGTCACGACGAGGCTTTCTGCTGCTCTGAGATCAGCTCTGATTGGCTCCCTGCAGTATAAGAACATCTCCTCTGTTCAGTCGTCCAGTGGAGCTGCATTAACCCAGATACCGAACAGACCAAACACTGCTTCTTACGCAACCTCCTGATCCGAGTACAGCAGCATCTCTGACACTCAGAGTCACACAATGGAGGGAAGAGAACATGAACGCATCACCGGAGGGACGAGAAGTAAAAGCCTCCATTCCTGCATTCCTTCATTCATTCCTTCCTTCACTGCTGGTTCAGCCATGCATCAGCTGAAAGGAGCTGCAGGCTTTGGGAGGATTTGTGTTTTTTACGTAACAGAAAGAATGACCTCAGTTTGGTGAACAGAAGACAGAGGACAAAGTAAAGAACAAAAAGTAATCAGGAGACTCAGAAAGTCCAGATTAAAACCAAAAATCATCACTCTGTCTGCTTATATAACTGCTCACATTTTATTAGTGACACTGTTGATTTATTTTGTCCCCAGACTGCAAAGAATAAATATTCTTTAACAGGTTTAACTCTTCGTTTATTAAAAAGAATTTACTGTTATTTACAGATTTTCCCTGTTTTGTTAAATGACGCATATTTTCTTGTAAAATCACAGAAAAAATTACTAATTTACAAAAAAAATGGTCCCAAACTGTAAATAATATCCACATTAAAAATCATAATTCATTCTTTAAGGATGTTTCACTGTAAAATGAGACTATTTCTTTATTTTTACTGTACTTCAATATATTATTTAAATCAAAATGTCACTTTTTTATTGAAACAAAAAAATGATATTTAATTTAAGTAATATATTTAAATAATAAAACTGTATTTTAACAAAACTGGAAAAATCTTGACAATTAAAATTTTAAATATAGTTACTGTTTTTAATCCTGAACAGAACGATTTGTCTAAATCTGTGGAAAAAGTGATATTTTGGTTTCAATAAATACATTTTTTTGGTTTATTTAAATTAAAATATCACTTTTTTTGGATTTAAATAAAAAATGATATTTTGAAATAAATATTTAAATTAAAAAAGTGATGACTTTATTAAATATATTATTTATTTTAAAATAAATTTTAAAAATATTTAAAAGTTAAAATTTTTTATGAAAAGGTGACATCTTGATTTAAATATGTTATATATTTAAAAAAATAAAAATAAATGCATTCAAAAATAATATTTTTAAATAAAAAGTGATATTGTGATTTAAATATTTTATTTAAATCAAAATATCACTTTTTTGTTTTAATAAAAAAGTGATATTTTGGTTTCAATAATATATTTTTAAAAATTGATTTCAATATATTATTTAAAAACTTTTTCACAGATTTGAAAGAATAATTATTTACTATATTCAGGAATAAAAAATAGTAAAACTATTTTTCAAACTTTAATTGTAAAGATTTTCCCAGTTTTGTTAAATTACAGATAATATCTAATAATAAAATCACAGGGAAAAAGTATGAATTTACACGTTGAACATAAAACAAGTTTTTTTTAGATTCAACATGCTGTTTGAAAGCTGTTATTCTCTGACCACCAGTTCTTCCTGTATCATATTATATTATTATATGTTTTATATATATATATATATATTGTACAGTTGACTTCTGTGTCACAGTTAGATTGTTGTTGTTCCACCTGAGGAGGAGTTTGATGTAAACTAGTGATTAAAATGCTGCCGTGTGGAGCTTCTGTCCCAAACACTGAGGAGAAAAACACTGATTGGTTTTTAAATTTAGAGTCACAAAATCTGCTCTAATTCCACAACAGGACTCTGGTTCACATTTGAATAAAGAAGTTGTCTCTGCTGCTCCATTAATCAACAACCCTGTGAGTCTGTTCTGTTCAGAAATGTACCATATGTGCAAGAAAACAACAACAACAACAACTACAAAACTCCTCAGTAATCCTCCTGAACAGCTGCTTGTTCACAAACAACAGGAACCAGATCTGACTCACAGAATTATACAGAGGTGTCATTTAACCCTTAGTTTTTAATCACGCTATAAATATAGATGATGTGTTGTTTAAATGAGGAGCATGTTGTAAAAAATAAGAAAAATATGAGAATCTAGCAGCAGAAACCCCTGGTAGAATGCTAGAACATATAGAAACTGTAAAAATGGGGAAAATAAAGTCAAATTTCTGTAAAATAACAAGTTTTTTTGCTGATTTAAATACAGTAAAATGGAGTTTCAATACAGATTTTTGATCAGTTTTGGCCTTTTTTAGGGTCAAAATGTAATTTAAAAAAATAATAATTTTTTTTTTTTTTTTTTTTTTAAACCAGCTATCTGTATTTGGTAAAACACAAAGACACTGTAAAATAACAGGTAAAAAAAAAAATTTAATCCTTAACATACAGAAAATCTTTCTTTCTAATAACCCCAAATATCTGTAAAGTAACACTAATTTAAGTTAATTTAACCCTCGTGTCGTCTTGTTGGTCAAATTGACCCGTTTTGAAGTTTGAAAATGCGGAAAAAGATACATTTTCACAGTGAAACTTCTGATGTGCACATTTTCAACATTTTTGGGAAATCTTTGAACTTTTTGGGGTGGAAAAAATTATGTTAAAAATGTTTCTTAAGAACATTCACCAAAAAAAAAATCAATCAAAATCCAGCAAATTTCACTGGATTTTGGTTGATTTTTTGTGAATGTTCTTAAAGAAAATATTAGAAATTTCACTGATTTATATGTAATCACTAGATATTTTTAGGATTTTTTTGAAGATTTTTACTCATTTTTTGAAAATATTTACAAGAATTTTCTTGCCAAATTTGGGGGATTTAAAAAAAAAAAAACCTTTTAAGGAATTATTGGAATTTTCTTCCTGAAGGTTTTGCAAATTTTCTGAAATTTGGGGATTTATTTTTGCTGAATTCTCAAAATTTTTTCAGACAAGGAAATGAGGACAACAGGAAGGTTAAAGTCCTGCAGCACCCGTCTGAAGTTTGCCAACGACCATCTGAGGAGGAATGGGAGAAGGTCATGTGGTCACATGGGATCAAAATAGAACTTTTTTGGAATAAACTCCACTTGCTGTGTTTGGATGAACACCATTCCAACCATGAAGCATGGGGGTGGAAGCATCATGCTGTGGGGGTGTTTTTCTTCTTACCGTACTGAGGGGAGGATGGATGAGGCCATGAACCAACCTCCTTACCTCAGTAAGAGCACTGAAGAGCATTGAGTCATTGTCTTCCAGCATGACAATGACCTGAAACACAACTAAGGAGTGGCTCCAGAAGAAGCTTTTCAGGGTCCTGGAGTGACCGAACCAGTCTCCAGATCTGAACCCAATTAAAAAAAAAAAAAAACTTTGGAAGGAGCTGAAACTCTGTGTTTCCCAGTGACACCCAGAAACCTGAAAGATCTGGAGAAGATCTGTATGGAGGAGTGCTGTGGGCAAACCTGGTCAGGAACTACAGGAAATGTCTGACCTCTGGAACTGTAGACGAAGGTTTCTGTACCAAAAGTTAAGTTCTGTAAAAACATATTCTATGCATGTCAAGTGTTCTCCCACTTTCAATAACGCGTGAATATCATTGATGATTTTTGAGGGTTAGTGTGCAGTTTCCCCACTTGTAAAAGGATGTTTTATCTACCCAGGTTATGAGCTGGACTCCACTCATGAGTCAAACAGTTGCTTTCTTTTCTTCCTCTTTTATTTTGCAATGGTTGCAAGGTCATGGAATACAACGATGGCAACTTAGATGATAGGGTTAGTTGATAGGTTTAGTTGATAGGGTTAGTTGATAGGTTTAGGTGAAAAACAAACAAAACACAAAAGAACAATGTTCACAATATTGCTTTCAGCAGATAGTAGCAGCCATTCCCCACGTACAATTTCACCTCAGTAAATGCTGCTCAATTTATGTTTGTTAACCTCAACATCAAATAACTGAAGCAACAAACCATGGCATGACCAATTTTCAACAAATCCTACGCCGCATATGAATTTACCTGCATTTTAAAGAGTTGATTTTGATCACATTTTAACAAGTTTTACTCTTAACATTTCTATCAGACTTTTTAAAACTATTTTTATACTTTTTAATTCATATTTTTAAAATTACTTAAAGTGCATAAAGTGACTTTTAAAGTGCATTCCGTTCCAGATCCAATAAATAAACAAATAGAATAAAGTGCATAGTACAAACCCACCATTACAAACAGAATGAATTAACTGTTTTTTTAACCTTAGCTGGAAAACCTCTAATTAGCACCAATTAGCCTGCAGTCTTATTTTCAACTGAGCAATTACAAACACACAGCAATTCTGGCATACAGACAGAAAGTTAACAACCCGCCGCTCCGTGGCTAATGCTAATGCTAAAGCTAACACGTTCTGCAGGTTAAACAGTCTCCCAGATCTTTCATGGTTCTGCTCTTACCTGCTGCTACCTGGATTTCTGTAGATGAAGCAGTCCTGCACAGTTTCCCGCAGATCCTCACGCTCACAGCCACTTTGTTTGAGGAGCTCATTCATTCTCCTTCCTCCTCAGTGCTGCGTGTGTCCCTTTTTATGCCGCAGGTAGCAAACCTGCAGCCGCAGATTGGTTCCGCCCCAGCTGAGTGTAGCACCTGTGCGAATGCTTCTTCTTTCTATCAGACTTCAGCTTCTTCTTTCTATGAGGTTTCAGCTTCTCCCAGTTTGACTTGACACCTCCCACTCGATCTTTCTGTGGTCACACTTGGAAGATCGCAGCTTTTGAAGGTAATCTTGAAGTTTCAGTTTGAAGCATGCCCAACTCATGATAATCTAACCTGGATCCTTCATCTGTTCCTCAACAGGTAGTAAGACAACCAGCCGTCTGACATCCCGGTGAAGAGTCGTTGCCTGGAATTTCTCCTTGTTTGCATCAGATGATGGATTTCTTGGCTTTACTGCATTTTTAACAGGTTTTATCACAGGAACACAACAGCTTGGACAGACCCTGACATTGACGTCCCTCACGACACCTTTACTGTCTGGGTTGGTGCTGATGACTCTTCCAGGCCTGAACTGTCCCCTCATTTAAAAAAAAAAAAAAACTTTTAAGGAATTATTGGAATTTTCTTCCTGAAGATTTTTCAAATTTTCAGAAATTTGGGGAATTTTTTTGCTGAATTTTTGGATTTTTTTTCAGACAAGGAAACAATATTTGTTGGTGCTCGTAAATGAAGACAGCAGGAAGGTTAAATATGGTAAAACTGTCAAATTTTAATGTAAAAGAATAAATTACTCTTTGTAAAAAATATAGATTTGAAATGTGGATGTTATTCACAGCTGTGACCTGTGTTTTGTTTTTTTGCTGGTAATGAAAGTGTTTTGGTGTGAGCAGCCTGCAGAGATAAACCTGATCTTCATTTTTCACTGATAAACTGACAGGAACTCAGTCAAACGCTGTGTTGATCTTCTGGTTTCTCTTGAAGCTCCTCATGCTGCTTCAGAGGAACCATGTGAGGTCATTGAAGGAGGAGCTTCAGTGTTTCCTGCAGAACCGGTCTGTTGTTGGACTTTAACTGGATGTAAAGACTTTAAAACAGAACACTTGCTTTAAAACACCCCGAAGGAACCTGGAAAGGTAGAGTTAGTTCCAAACATTCCTGATGATCTCAGTGTTCAAACGGCCTCCAGCTGTGATTTCTGGTCGTAGTATCGACAGAAACCAGGTGAACCTGTCCAGGTATGAAAACCGGCAGCAAACAGAGCGTGACTCAGCAGCAGGATGAACAGAGCAGGAAACATTTGAATAAATATTAAAAACAGTGTTCAGTAGGACTCCTGTTGGCCTACTGAACTGGTTCCTGAAGCTTTGTGATGCTGGACGTTTGTTTGAATACTTGTGGTGCTTTATTTAAATGGAACATTTCCATAACGCTTATATAACTATTACATAAACATGCACTGTAAAAAAGACAACAAAACCCCAACAGCTCCAGTGTGTGATGCTCTAAACCAGGGGTGTCCAACATGAGGTCCGTGGGCCAAAAGCGGTCCTCCAGAGGGTCCAATCCGGTCCTCAAAGTGTAAAAATTCCAGAGAAGACATGAACTGCAGATTGTAAATTAGTAAAACTATAAATTTAAAATCATTTCTAGACCATGACAAGTTGTTTAGATCAGAGAGTAAAATACTAGATTGTTCATTGTTCTTTTGTGTCTCATTTTTGTAATATTTTGTTGTTTTTTTTGTCTGACTTTTGTTGTTTGTCTCATTTTTTTGTCATTTTGTGTTTCCTTTTGGTCTCACTTGTGTTTTTTGTCTCATTTTTGTCACTTAGTGTTTTGCTTTAGTCGTTGTTTTGTGCATTGTTTTTGTTATGTGTTTTTTGTCTCACTTGTGTAGTATGTCTATGTTTTTGTCATTTTGTTTCTCACTTTTGTCATTTTTTGTCTCATTTGTGTCATTTTGTATCTTGTTGTTTGTTGTCTTTTTTGTCTGACTTGTTGTTTGTCTCATGTTTTTGTCGTTTTGTGTTTCGGTTTACTTGTTTTGTGTATCGTTTTTGTAGTTTTGTTTCACGCTTTTGTCATGTTTTGTCTCGTTTGTGTCATTTGTGTCATTTTCTGTCAAATTTTTTGTTGTTTTGTTTCGTGTCATTTGTCTAATTTTTTGTCATTTTAAGTCTCATTTTTGTAATATTTTGCCTTGTTTTTGTTGATTTTTGTCTTTTTTTGTCAGACTTTTGTGGTTTTGATCCTCCAGTAAATCCTCTCTGGTTCAGTTCCAGGTGACTAAATGTTGTGTTTCTTTGTCGACACTCTGTGATCTGGAAGTTGTAATGTGGAAATGATAAACTGAGGCTGAATGTTGATGAAACTGAATTTATTTTTCTTCATAAATTTCAGGTTGTTCATGATGTTTAGTAAAAAGATAATTCCTGAATTGTGAACATTTTCGCACTAAAACAAAGGAACCATTAGGAGTTGTGGTTATTTCTAGGTTATTCTGCTGTGGTTTTACTGGTTTTACTGGAGATCAGACTGGACTGGATGTGGAACCTGGACTAAGATGATTTTGACTCTCCTGCTGTAAATGAACAGAGGCTTTACATTTCATTTATCACTAGAAGTGGGTCACATGTTGTCCATCGTCTTTTCCTGGTTCATCCGTGTACAGCTGCTCTTTGGATGCAGAACCTTCCAGTCGTCTCGTGTTGCTCTGAAAAGCTGAACATCAAAGTCCTGTTGCCTCCTTTGTAGCTGATAAAAAGCTGCCACTTAGCGTTCGGCCTCGTTTAACTCGTCTTCTGTTCCAGAGATCTGAGCTGCTTTCATGTGAGGTGTTCAGATCATCCTGTTGAATTAATAGCTGCTTTATTAACCAACGATGATGATGGAGAACAGGAAGACGTGAAGCTGAAACTAAATGGACACATTCTATGTTGCTGTGATTTCTGATCATCAATAACTAATAAACAAATGCTGCATTTCTGACATTTGAGGGAATAAGCAGCCTTGGAGGAGGACTGAGCTCTCTGAGGGCTTTTCTAGTTTTCATTGCGGTACTTAACGACTGCAGTGAAAAATGTATTCTGATCTTTCACTTTTAATAAATGTACAATAGAACTGTTCTCAACTTTTCTACACTTCATAAAGTTTTAGTTTCATTTTAAAATAATCATTTTTGCCCATCAATCTACAATCATTAAACTACAATGACTACATGAAATATCTCTCATCTACAAAAGTGTCCATATCCTTAATTCAACACTCTAGAAGCTACTTTGACAACATTTACAGTCTTCATAACCCTCATGTCGTCCTGTGGGTCAAATTAACCCGTTTTAAAGTTTGAAAATGTGGGGAAAAAAACACATTTTCACAGTGAAACTTCTGATGTCCACATTTTCAACATTTTTGGGAAATGTTTGAACATTTTTTGGTGAAAAAAGAAATGCTAAAAATATTTCTTTAAGAACATTCACCAAAAAAATCAACCAAAATCCAGTGAATTTTGCTGCATAGATTTTCAAAAATTTCCCAAAAATGTTGAAAATGTGGACATCAGAAGTTTCACTGTGAAAATATTTTTTTTTCCCCACATTTTCAAACTTTAAAACGGGTTAATTTGACCCGCAGGACGACACGAGGGTTAACTAATATAAAGCAACTTTAATATAGAGCAACTTCAACTAATAATATCAACTTTAACTAATATAGAGCAACTTTAAATCATGTACTCTACTGTTCAAAAGTTTGAGGTCTCTTAGAAATGTCTTTATTTTTGAAAGAAAAGCAGTTTTATTTCAATGAAGATAGCATTAAATGAATGATAAATCCAGTGCAGACATTGTTAATGTGGTAAATGACTATTCTAGCTGGAAACAGCTGATTTTTAATGGAATATCTCCATAGAGGTACAGAGGAACATTTCCAGCAACCATCACTCCTGTGTTCTAATGCTGCATTGTGTTAGCTAATGGTGTTGAAAGGCTAATTGATGATTAGAAAACCCTTGTGCAGTTATGTTAGCACATGGATAAAAGTGGGAGTTTTCATGGAAAACATGGAATTGTCTTTTGAATGGTAATGTAAATAAGCAGCTTTCTCCTCTCCTTCTGTGATCCGAGCGTTAGAATTTTCAAACCTGACAGTAAACAACAACAGCAGCAACCAACCACACTGAAAATATCAACTTTTACAGAGGATTTGCTGCTATTTTTATGTGGATTATCCATTTTAATCACAGCGCTCGTCTCCCTGCATTAAAATGTTGAACCAAAAACAATTCCACCATCACTATTTAGCATTAGATCCACCCCACATGACTGTTATTGGTTCCTAGAAATCCAGATTTTATTCCTCAGTAGCACAACGATGATGGTTATTAGGGTTAGGGTTAAGCTAAACTCTTCCAACATTACATTCTGTACCTTGATTATGAAGCTAAAGTGGTCTTTATTAAAACTAGGTTAACAATAATTCTCAACAGCAGTTGAAATAAAAGCTTCCACGGTGATAAATCGTTGAGCTTTTTCTCTCTCCACCCTCCTAGAAAGTGAACTAATGGTTTCTAAACCAGGCCGGCGGTTGTGTTTCTTTGTGTGGGTC
Source organism: Amphiprion ocellaris (assembly GCF_022539595.1). Taxonomy (NCBI): domain Eukaryota; kingdom Metazoa; phylum Chordata; class Actinopteri; family Pomacentridae; genus Amphiprion; species Amphiprion ocellaris. The sequence goes on along the minus strand of NC_072780.1, from coordinate 33,585,439 downwards.
TGTATTTGCATTGACATTAGCGCCGACTAGCTCCTCTCCAAACAATCAGAGCAAACAATCAACTCCATCCAGCCTCTTTACGACCTGAACACACTCCTGTACGGCTCATTAGAATCACGTCCAGGTTATTAGTTCATGTTTTGACTGTTATTTAATCGTTCTGGGTTAAGATGTCACAGAAGAGTCCTCTAAGCTCTTGGTGGAAACAATGCTTCAATGCAGTTTCTTAACCCTTGTGTCGTCCTGCGGGTCAAACTGACCTGTTTTAAAGTTCAAGTATTTTCACAGTGAAACTTCTGATGTCCACATTATCAACATTTTTGGGAAATCTGTGAACATTTTTGGGTGGAAAACAAAGAAATGTTAAAAATCTTTCTGAAGAACATTTAGACAAAAATCAACCAAAATCCAGCAAAATTTGCTGATTTTAGTTGATTTTTACGTGAATTTTCTTAAAGAAAATATTAGAAGTTTTACTGATAAATATGTAATAATTTTAGATATTTTTAGGATTTTTTTGGAAGATTTTTACTCATTTTTTGAAAATATTTACAAGAATTTTCTTTCCAAATTTGGGGGATTTTTTAAAAATCTAAGTTTTAAGGGAAACTTTTAAGGAATTATTGGAATTTTCTTTGGAGTTTGCATGTTCTCCCTGTCCATGTGTGGGTTTTCTCCAGGTACTCCAGCTTCCTCCCACAGTCCAAACATATGCTGAGGTTAACTGATTATTCTAAATTGCCCGTAGGTGTGAATGTGAGAGTGATTGTCTGTATATGCAGCCCTGTGACAGACTGTTACCTGTCCAGGTGTCTCCTGCCTTTGCCCCAGTCAGCTGGGATAGACTCCAGCCCCTAATGACGGTTAAGCGGTATAGATAACAGATGGATGGATGGAATTTTCTTCCTGAAGGTTTTGCGAATTTTCTGAAATTTGGGGAATTTTTTTACTGAATTTTTGGATTTTTTTTCAGATAAGGAAACACTATTTTTTGGTGCCTGTAAATGAGGACAACAGGAGGGTTAAGTTTCACAGAAGCCTCCTCTAAGTTCTTGGTGGAAACAGTGCTTCAATGCAAAGTCACAGATTATCATATCAACAGTCCTGTTCTTTAGCAGTGGTTCTATTTCTACGAGTCTCCAGTTATTTCTGAGCTGACAAATTAGCAGCACTCCTGTCTGGTTTAATTGAAGACTCAGGTTTCATAACTCGGTGTAACATTATTATGTAATTCATTAAATTGTCCCGTCAGATACATACAAACAAACATTCCTGATATATGAAACCAGAACACCGTCTTCTGTTTACTTTGTGATCATCATGATGAGAAAATCTGACACGTCTCCAAACATATCAGTTAAACTTCCTGGACGAGCTAAAGCAGAGCTGTCCAACTCATCTTAGTCCAGGTTCCACATTCAGTCCAGTCTGATCTCAAGTAAAACCATTAAAACCAGTAAAACCACAGCAGAATAACCCAGAAATAACCACAACTCCTAACGGTTCCTTTGTTTTAGTGCAAAAATGTTCACATTTAAGGAATTATCTTTTTACTAAACACCATGAACAACCTGAAAATTACAACTTCCAGATCACAGAGTGTCCACAAAGAAACACAACATTTAGTCATCTGGAACTGAACCATAGAGGATTTACTGGAGGATCAACACCACAAAAGAAGACAAAAAAGACAAAAACAACAAAACAAGACAAAATATTACAAAAAATGAGACGCAAAACGACAAAAGCGAGAAACAAAATGACAAAAAAAGATACAAACGACACGAAAAAGACAAAAAAGAGAAAATAATTTGACAAAAAATTACACAAATGACACAAACGACACAAAACATGACAACAGTGTGAAACAAAACAACAAAAATGATACACACAACAACGAATAAATTGAAATACAAAATGACAAAAATAAGATAAAAAACACAAGCGAGACAAAAAGGAAATGCAAAATGACAAAAACGAGGAACAAAATGACAAAAACATGAGACAAAAGACAAAAGTCAGACAATAAGACAAAAACAATACAACATACGAAAAAAATGAGATTCAAAACAACAAAAGCGTGAAACAAAACAACAAAAACATGAGAAACAACAAAAGTCAGGCAAAAAAGACAAAAAACAACAAAAACAAGACAAAATATTACAAAAATGAGACACAAAATGACAAAAAATGAGACAAATGACACGAAACAAAACAAAAATGAGACTAAAACGTGACAAAAAAGATACAAAACAAGAAACAAAGCCATAAAAACGAGAAACAATATGACAAAAACATGAGAGAAATGACAAAAGTCAGACAAAAAAGGGCAAAAAACAGCAAAAACAAGACAAAATATTGAATGAATCAAAAACAGACCCAAATTACTCAAAACTCTTCCAAATCCAATTAAAATTTGTTCTAAACCCATCCAGTTATCCCAAATCTCTTGAAATATTTCCATTATGGGCTGATATTTCTTCCAAATGACTTGAAATTTGTCCAAAGTAACGCAAAATTCATCCAAAATGATTAAAAATGTGTCTAAATCTGTCTAAATACATGTGAAATGAGTCTAAATTAGTACAAAATTCATCAAAACTCATCTAAAACCACTTAAAATTTGTCCGAAACTCATTCAATTGTCCCAAATCCACTGAAATGTTTCCATTATGAGCTGATACTTTTTCCAAATAACTTGAAATTTGTCATAAATTATTCAAATGCATCCAAAATGATTAAAAATGTGTCTAAAATACATGTGAAATGACTCGAAACTTGTCCAAATCTACTTAGAATTTGTCCAAAACATTCTTTTCTCCTAGTTTTTTTAGATTTGGTCTCAGGACAAGAACATTTACACAACTACTGCATGTTTTAGGATTTTCTACGTGGATTACTTTAAATGTCCTCCAGTTGTGGAATGAGCCTTCAGCAGCGACTCCATTCACAGATAATCCTAGCAGAGGTCATCCTGGTTGAAAACAACGGGCCTTTCCAGCAGCCAGCAGGGTTGAGCCTCTGAGCCTCAGCTAAACGTCCACTAACAGGTCCAGAGGTGCAGCTGGACGTCTGGTCCTGGACTGGATGGATTCAGTTCAGTGTTTGGATCCTGAAGTCGGAGGCGTCCCTCCCACGGCGGCTGCAGCTGCAGGATGTTACATAACCGAGTCCTGAGCAGTCAAAACACATCAGCAGTTTCCAGGAACGACGACTGCAGCTAAACCCGGAAGAATCCACTCACAGTGTTTGCGTTGACAGGTTCTGACAGGCTTTCATTAAAGAAAGGCTCCTGTTGGCTGGAAAGGTTTGGTTTCCTCTGACTTTAGTCCAGGGAGTCAAATCATCGTAGTCCAGTCCAGTCTGATCTCCAGTGGACCGGACCAGTAAAACCAGTAAAACCAGTAAAACCACAGCAGAATAACCTAGAAATAACCACAACTCCTGATGGTTCCTAATGTTCACATTTAAGGAATTAGCTTTTTACTAAACATCATGAACAACCTGAAATTTATCAAGAAAAATAAATTTAAGTTTATCATTTCCACATTACAACTTCCAGATCACAGAGTGTCGACAAAGGAACACAACATTTAGTCACCTGGAACTGACCCAGAGAGGATTTACTGGAGGATCACAACCACAAAAGTCAGACAAAAAAAGACAAATAACAACAAAAACAAGACAAAATATTGCAAAAATGAGACACAAAACAACAAAAACAAGAAACAAAATTAGACAAAACACGAAACAAAACAAAAAAAAGGAGACAAATAACACAAGCGAGACAAACAAACCCCCACAAAATGACAAAAACATGAGACAAATGACAAAAATCTGACAAAAAACAACAAAAATCTGACAAAAAACAACAAAAACAGGACAAAATATTTCAAAAATGAGACACAAAATGACAAAAGAACAATGAACAGTCTAGTATTTTACTTTCTGATCCAAACAACTTGTCATGGTCTAGAAATGATTTTAAATTTATAGTTTTACTAATTTACAATCTGCAGTTAATGTCTTCTCTGGAATTTTTACACTTTGAGGACCGGATTGGACACTCCGGAGGACTGGATCAGACCCTCTGGAGGACTGGATTGGACCCTCCGGAGGACTGGATCAGACCCTCTGGAGGACCACTTTTGGCCCACGGGCCGCATGTTGGACATGCATGTTTTGTTTAACAAAACCAAAAAAGTAGGAAATATTAACTGAAACACGGCCCAAAAATACGCTAACCAGACTTCAGACTATCAACCACAGATACAGAGAGAGTTTTCTTCCTGAAGGGGGCGGAGACTGTGGCTCTCATTGGTTTTCGGAGTGAAACATACGTGCTGTAAATTCAGAGATATTTCCATGTCAATGATCCTCACATAGAAGAGTAGAAACGATAGAAAGTCCCAGTGTCAGCAGCTATGTGGTCAGCTGCTTTTCTCTGTGCTGTCAATCACAAATACAGAGAGAGTATTCTTCCTGAAGGGGGCGGGGACTGCGGGGCTCAGTGGTTTTTAAAATGAGATATACATGCAGTGATATTTCCTTGTAAAATAATTCTCTGATAGAAAGTTAGAAGCGCTAGAAAGACCCAAAGTCATCAGCTGTGTGCTTAACTGTTTTACTCCATGCTGTCAATCACAAACACAGAGAGAGTTTTCTTCCTGAAGGAAGCGGGGACTGCAGTGATCATTGGTTTTCAAAGAAACACATCCAGTTCAAAACCAGTGGTCATAGTTATGGTGAGATAAATATGAAGATATAAAACAGAGAAAAACAGCAAATCCTCACTCTGGAGAAGAGATAACTAGTAAACTAATTATTCTACACGCATATATAAATAGCTTTGACTCTTTTCCAATAAAGAATCAGTGCTGTGTCTTGTTAAAATGACCTGAAACACATTCAGAAAGTGAAAGTGTGTTGGAGTTCCAGTATCTGCTGTGTAATCCTGTTGTCATATCAGATGTGAAGCGATGCCCAGCCGACATTTCTACCGTCTAAAAATAATCCGTCCAGCAAAAGTAGAAGTCAGCAGAGGACCGCTGGACTCCACGTGGTGTAAGAACAGTTTTGTTATGTAAATGTTCTCGTCGTGTTCTTTTAGAAATGTGCAGTGACTCATCAGTACCACTTGATGCTTCGAGGCTGCAGCTGCTCCACAAACGAGGGTTCATTAACCATCATTCATTCAGTCTGCAGAAGAACGTTTATTTAACATTTATGGAGCTTTTAAATACAAACATCCTACATTCATACAGCATCAAAAATGACTTTTAAAAAAGACTTTTAATTTTACTCAGGCTGTTTAAAAACATGCTGCACTGTAAAATATTATTAGTTATTAGTTATTAACCGTCAGGCTTTGAATTTTTTGCAGTTATTTTGCAGATTTTTCCTGTTTCATTAAAAAACAGATACAGTGGTATGTAAAAGTTTGGGCACCCCTGATAATTTTCAAGATTTTCCTTTCATAAATCACTGGTTGTTCAGATCAGCAATTTCAGTTAAATATATCATATAGCAGACGAACACAGTGATATTTGAGAAGTGAAATGAAGTTTATAGGAGTTACAGAAAGTGTGCAATAATTATTTAAACAAAAGTAGGCAGGTGCATAAATTTGGGCACCCTTGTTGTTTTATTGATTTGAATACCTTTAGCACTAATTATTGGAACACAAAATGTGTTTGGTAAGCTCATTGACCCTTGACCTACATACACAGGTGAAACCAATCATGAGAAAGGGGATTTAAGGTGGCCAATTGCAAGTTGTTCTCCTCTTTGCATCTTCTCTGAAGAGTAGCAACATGGGAGCCTCAAAACAACTGTCAAATGACCTGAAAGCAAAGATTGTTCAACATCATGGTTTAGGGGAAGGATATAAAAAGCTAGCTCAGAGATTTCAGCTGTCAGTTTCCACTGTGAGGAACATAGTGAGGAAATGGAAGACCACAGGCACAGTTCTAGTTAAGGCCCGGAGTGACAGGCCAAGAAAAATCTCAGATAAGCAGAGGTGAAGGATGATGAGAACAGTCAAACTCAACCCACAGACCAGCTCCAAAGACCTACAACGTGATCTTGCTGCAGATGGTGTCACTGTGCATCATTCAACTATTCAGTGCACTTTGCACAAGGGGATGCTGTATGGGAGAGTAATGCGGAAGAAGCCTTTTCTATGTACATGCCACAAACAGAGTCACTTGAGGTATGCTAAAGCACATTTGGACAAGCCAGCTTCATTTTGGAATAAGGTGCTGTGGACTGATGACACTAAAATTGAGCTATTTGGACATAACAAGGGGTGGTATGCATGGCGGATGAAGAACACAGCATTCCAAGACAAACACTTGCTACCCACAGTAAAATTTGGTGGTGGTTCCATCATGCTGTGGGGCTGTGTGGCCAGTGCAGGTACTGGCAATCTTGTTAAAGTTGAAGGTCGCATGGATTCCAGTCAGTATCAGCAGATTCTTGCAAACGATGTTCAAGAATCAGTGACAAAGTTGAAGTTGCGCCGGGGCTGGATACTTCAACAAGACAACGACCCTAAACACTGCTCAAATTCTACTAAGGCATTCATGCAGAGCAACAAGTACAACGTTGTGGAATGGCCATCTCAGTCCCCAGACCTGAATATTATTGAAAATCTGTGGTGTGATTTAAAGCGGGCTGTCCATGTTCGGAAACCATCAAACCTGACTGAACTGGAGATGTTTTGTAAAGAACAATGGTCAAAAATACCTTCAACCAGAATCCAGACCCTCATTGGAAGCTATAGGAAGCATTTAGAGGCTGTTATTTCTGCAAAAGGAGGATCTACTAAATATTGATGTAATTTTTCTGTTGGGGTGCCCAAATTTATGCACCTTCCTACTTTTGTTTAAATAATTATTGCACACTTTCTGTAAATCCTATAAACTTATTTTCACTTCTCAAATATCACTGTGTTCGTCTGCTATATGATATATTTAACTGAAATTGCTGATCCAAACAACCAGTGATTTATAAAGGAAAATCTTGAAAATTATCAGGGGTGCCCAAACTTTCACATACCACTGTATATCAAGTAAAATCACAGAAAATAAGATATTCATTTTAATTTTAATCATAAAAAACAACAGGCCAAAAGAGTAAAAAATCTGAAAAAAAATTAACAAATAATTAACATTTATTTAAAGAAATTAATAATAATAAAATCAAACAAATAAATACATTTTATACAATATGCAGCTTTAAAATAATTTTTAAAACTATATTCAAACCAGATTAAAAAGATATTTGAGATTATTTGGAAGAAATCACATATAAATTAGGATTTTAAAATGGTAAATCCTTTGTTTAAGTGTTATTTTACAGATTTTCCCTGTTTTGGTAAATAACAGCTATATTAGTAAAATCAGAAAATAGGAAATTCATTTTGATTTTATTCATAAAAAAACAACAGGCCAAAACAGTAAAAAAAATAAATAAAAAAAAACTAAATAAAAAATTTAACAAATACAAAAAAACAGCAATTAAAACATGTAAAAATATTTTGAAAATTATTAATAATAAAAACCAAACAAATAAATTCATTTTATACAATATGCAGCTATACATTTTTTTGTATTTCAGTATCAAATCTGTAAATAATTTTAGCATAAAAAAATTTGTTTAAATAAATACTTTTAATTCAGTTTCAATAATATATAAATTTAAGGAGTTAAGCAAAAAAAGAAAAAAAATCATTATTTAACAGATATTTATTGTATATAAAGGAGTGAAAAATGGTAAATTTTTAAACATTTTACAGATCCGCTTTTTTTGGTCACAGATAATGTCTAGCAAAATTACAGGAAAATAATTTAATTTATGCATGGACCAAAACTGTACATAATATCCTCATCCAAAAAATGTTTAATAATTTTCATTATTATTATAGTTTTTAATAATTATTTTTTAAAATATTTTTCTTAGTTTTATTTTTAATTATTTTACAAACAATAATTTGTTTCATTTCAATAAGGGTCTGTAAAGCTACACTTTTTAAAACTGTATTCAAATCAGCTAAAATGTGATCATTTTTTAGATATTTGCTGCTATTTTCACTGTATTTTTCTTCTTCTTCTTCTTCTTCTTCTTCTTCTTCTTCTTCTTCTTATTATTATTATTATTATTATTATTATTATTACGTTTTTAAAAAAATATTACAGACTCGGACCGTTTCATGTATTTTTCTGGTGAAGCTGCTGTCAGATTTTCAGGGTTTTTTTAAATGATTTGTTTTCTAACAGCATACAGTGTAAACTACAGACTGAAATGTAAGGTAACATAATTATTTTTCACTGTTTTACTGTTTTTAATGTATTTCCTTCTTGCAGATCTCCACCATCATTATTAAACCTGATCTGAACTCCGTCCAGCAGCTCTGACGTCGTCTAATCTGGAGATCTGGATTTAAAAGCTCGGAGGGTGATGCAGCGTTTCTCTGTCTGATGATCTGAAACATCTCCTGGTGGGTTAAGGTTATTATTATTAAGGTTATAGTTAGGTTTGGGGTTAAGGCTGGGTTTCTTGCTCCTTGCCAGCTTCCCCTCTTCATCTCCATCCATCCAGTTAGAGGCTGAAGAATGAACACATTCATCTCTGTTCTGTAAACACATGAAACGCCTGCATCCAGAAATCAACCAGGAAAATACATAAAAACATACACCTCCCTGTCCAGAGCTGCCACCGCTTCATTACAGATGTTAGGGTTTGATTCATGGTTTAACTGTTGAACTCTCTGAACCTGTTTCTGTCTCATTTTAACTCACAGGGGTTCAGTTTGAAGTCCTGCAGCTCTGAGGAACCAGAATGAAGAAGGAGAGAGAATCACAGATGTCTTCTGTTAGAATGATGGAAACCATTAGGGAGAGAAAACAGAAGTGAATCTCTTTGATGACTTGTTTTTTAAAAATTGAAAATAAACTGGAATCAACATGGAGTCAGAAACACTGGAAAATCTGTAAATAGTAATCAGCAAAAATACAATTACACCCTTTTTACTGTCTTTAAATCAGCAAAAAAAACAAAACAAAACATATTTTACAGATATTTGCTGTTTTTGAAAGAAATATTATGTATATTCAAGGAATAAAAAAATTTATTTTTTAAGTATTATTTTACAAAAATTTACCTTTTTAGAAGGAAAATTTGTGTATATTTAGGACTGCAAAATGTTTTTTTCAAACACTGGATAATATATCTTGAAATCACAGAAAAAAAACATTAGTTTACATGTTACCAAAACTCCACAGTAAAAATCAGTATTTTTACATGAGCAATTTCTTTTTTACTGTTTTTAAATCAGCTAAAGTATCTCAGTTTGGATTAATTTATTGCTTTTATTCTGTATTTAACATCCCAGATCTCTCCGTGTGGGATGAAGGAGACTAAAACTCTGAATGACGTCTTTTTTTCAGATTAATGAAGCTGCAGAAGCTTTAAACTGCAGGAAGTCATCTGGCTGCTTCTATACGTCGAGGAGGAGAATTAATCCTCCACGTTCTTCTGTGAAAAGCCTTTATTGACAGATGTAAGCCCTAAACATGCTCAGTATGTGACAGATGTATGTGTGACCTCATCCATGCAGTAATAATCCTGCCGTTAGGTAAGGAGCTGTTGTGTAACCTTCATGTTTAAACTGCAGGGAGAGATTATATCTGCAGGAAGCTGGAGTGATGCGACGGTGATGTAATGTGTGTCATCACTGCTTTCTGACCTATTAAAACAGACGGGCCACTTCTGAGAACTAAATGGAAGTGAGCTGGTCTATTTTTGTTCCCTATATTTTCCACCCGGCTCCGTCCTTCGGGGTAAACTGGCCGGACGCCCTGCAGTGGTCCAGGCAGGGACAGGCGTCCTCATTACTGCCTGAAATTAAGCCGTCACTCTGCTGATGTAAACTTCTGTCCTTCAGAACGTCCACGGTCACTCTGCAGCCTTTAAAATGGGTCATAAATCTCACTTTAAACAGCCAGAACATCTACAGTGGTGGAGAAAAGTTTTTGGACACCATTAAGACTTTACACAATCTCAAAAATTATCATGAATATTTGTGGAAAAATCTTTTTTGTGTTTCCAAAGGTGTGGCAGCATTAGACAGACAAACAACTAGAAATTATACTTTTTTTGTTTATTTTTTACAAGAAAAACTAGCAAAACTAAATTGTTGACAGTTTTAAAATGTCAGTATCAAAGTCAACAAACAAGAAAAGCCTTCAGACAGCGCAGTACTCCTCCAAGGCTGCTCAGTTGCATCATTTCCAATGGATGAAATCTTGAAAAAAATTCATGGTAGAAACCACGGTAACATAGAATGTGTCCATTTAATATAGATGTACCCACAAACTAAATGACCTTGCGCTGAGTAAAAGCATGTGTTCTGCATGTGTACGTTATGTACGGATACCGGATCATGTGACCTAAACATGTAGCAGGCAGCAGGAATTGATGGGACTCAGAAACACCCCCACAATTTAATCAGTTGTTCCTTGGATCATTTCTGATGGATAAGTCCTGATAAGTCCTCAGTGGTGGATTTGTAGTAGGATCACAATCATGTGATCATGTAGTGTTCACTTGTTGTCATAGTTACAGTGATGCCGTGCAGCTATCTGGCAATGAAACAGAAATCTTTAACAACTTTACTCAAAAACACACTAACAGATTTGGATGAAATCTTCAGGGAAGCTCAGAAATGACACAAGGAACAAGTGATTAGATTTTGTCAGTGATGCAGCTTATAGTCTGGATCCACAAATCTGTTAAAGATTTCTGTATCATTGCCAGAGAGCGGCACAGCGTCACTGTAACCATGACAACCAGTGAACACTACATCAGCTGCCTGCTGATGATCACATGACTGTGATCCTACTACAAATCCACCTCTGAGGACTTATCAGGACTTATCCATCAGAAATGATCCAAGGAACAACTGATTAAATTGTGGGGGTGTTTCTGAGTCCCATCAATTCCTGCTGCCTGCTACATATTTAGGTCACGTGATCCGGTATCTGTACATAACGTACACATGCAGAACACACACCTGTGCTCAGAGCAAGGTCATTTAGTTTGTGGGTACATCTATATTAAATGGACACATTCTATGTTGCTGTGATTTCTGATCATCAATAGCTAATAAACAAATGCTGCATTTCTGACATATAGAGGAATGAGCAGCCTTGGAGGAGGACTGAGCTCTCTGATTCTAGTTTTGTAATCTGAAAAGTAAAAACATACTCACTCAAACCTCAATAACTAAAAGAAATTCCCACCAACAGATTTCTGACTCCGTCGACTCGATGCCAAACTGTGACTCAACACTTCACATTTGGCATCAGACGGTTGTTAAGACGTCTCTATTTCTATAATCTGATCAGCTGTTCAGGTCCAGAGAGCGTCTCCTTAAACCTATAATCTCCCAGAGGGTTTCTTTAACCCTCGTGTCGTCCTGTGGATCAAAATTGACCCGTTTCAAAGTTTGAAAATGTGGGGTAAAAATATAATAACACTTCAGGAAGAAAACAGCTAAGAAATTGAAGATTTCCTACCAGAATCAGAAAAGAAACTGATTCTCCACACCTCCAGGAAGCTCACTTAACCCTCGCATCGTCCTGTGGGTCAAAATTAACTCGTTTTTAAGTTTGAAAATTTGGAAAAAATGTATATATTTTTTCACAGTGAAACTTCTGACGTCCACATTTTCAACATTTTTGGGAAATTTTTGAACATCTTTTGGTGGAACAAAAGAAATGTTAAAAAAAAAATTCTTTAAGAACATTCACATAAAAATCAACCAAAATCCAGCATATTTCACTGGATTTTGATTGATTTTTTTCTGAATGTTCTTAAAGAAAATATCAGAAGTTTTACTGATATATATGGAATCACTTTAGATATTTTTAGGATTTTTTGGGGAGATTTTTACTCACTTTTTGAAAATATTTACAAGAACTTTCTTGCCAAATTTGGGGGATTTTTTAAAATAAAACTTTCAAGGGAAACTTTTAAGGAATTATTGGAATTTTATTCCTGAAGGTTTTGTAAATTTTCAGAAATTTTTTGGCTGAATTTTGGGATTTTTTTCAGACAAGGAAACAATATTATTTGGTGCCTGTAAATGAAGACAGCAGGAGGGTTAAAGGGAATCACTGGCTCTATTATATGATATTATAAAGTCAGAACCTTAATTAGCATCACAGTCTGCACCTGATTAGTGTTTAGGACATTTTTATTTGTCTATTGGTTTCAAAGAATAGTTTTTTTTTTTTTTTTTTTTATAATGTCTTATTTTTACTGTCACGGCGTGGGGGTGAACCCGAGCAGAGAGCACACAGACGAGGGACTGAGGCAGGAACAAAGGTGAATTATATTAACAAAAACAAAGGGGAGTGCTGGACGGGGTGGGGAACCTGGTGACTGGAGTAACTGAACTAAAGGGGAGGCTGGGGGGGTGACTGTACCAGGAACCGGCGGCCCGGTTGGCGTCCTCCGTGGGGTGGGGCGGACAGCGGGCAGGAGGGCCTCGTTCCATCGGGGGGCGACGGGTGGGGTGTTTTCCAGAGCCGAGGGGGGCACACGGCAGGCAGAGACCCTCCACCAGGAGCAGGGGATCCAGGAACAGGTCCAAGGTGAAGGAGGCAGGGGGGAGGTCTGGTCAGGGCTGGATCCAGCGTGCAGGAGATGGGAGGACAGAGCAGGTGGAACCAGGCAGCTGGGTTAGCAGAGCTAGACAAGAAAAACACGGTTAGTCAAGGTAAGGCTTTTCAATGGAAAAATCTCAGCAAAGGTTCAAGGCTAGACGACTGACTGCGTGAGCAGAGTTTACTATCTGGCAGGGTGTGGAGTGTGCAGCCAGCTTTTATGGTGGAGATGATCATCAGGTGTGCTGCACCACAACTGCCCACAGTTCTGTTGATGAGTGATTGGTGATGAACAGCAGCTGGACAGAGCAGGAAGGTGGAGAGAGGAATAGGAGGAAGGGAGGATGAGGGAGGATGAGGGAGGTCAGGTGGAGGCTGAAGCTGGGACCGAGGAGGGAGCCCTGACATTTACTGCACATATTTGACAAATAGAGACTATTAAATCCTAAATCTTGAATCAACATTACGTCTATCTGTGCTAGTCTTATTTTAGTTTACTTAGTTTTAATAATAGTAATGCTTTATACTAATTGTGTAGTTTTTCTAAGAAGATTTCTGCATTTATTCTCATGTTGTGTTGTTTTTCTGAGTAAAAACTACCTCAAGAATTTCCTTTAGGATTTTATTATCTATTTTATCTTGTGGGTGATTCCATCTCAAATAATCAGATTTTTTTTAACAATTTCTGTTCAATCATCTCATATTTTTTGCAAATTTTAAAGCATAAAATAAGGAAATTTAGGAACCTATTTATAGAATTTTTTGGTTGAATTAGCTCAGTTTATTTCAGAGAATATTTGATCTGTTTTTTCCAACAATGCAGATTCTGAATGAGGAAAAACATTTTAAAAATCAGTTTTTCATCTTTAATCTCGTCTCATTTTTATCATTTTGTGTTTTGCTTTATTTGTTGTTTTGAGCATCATTTTTGTCGTCTTGTGTTTTTTTTCTTTGGCTTGCTTGTGTTGTTTTCCACTTTTTTGTCGTTTTGTAACTTTTCTGTCTAATTTTTAGGGGTTTTGTGTCGTTTGTCTCGTTTTGTTTCGCACTTTTGCCGTTTTGTGTCTCATTTTTGTAAAATTTTGTCTCTTTGTTGTAATATTTTCTCTTGTTTTTTTTGTCTGACTTTTGTTGTTTTGTGTGTCCTTTTTGTCTCGCTTACATTTTTTGTCTTATTTTTGTCATTTTTTGTTTAGCTTTATTCATTATTTTGTGCATTGTTTTGTTGTTTTGTGTTTTTTGTCTCACTTGTGTTGTTTGTCTATTTTTGTTTTGTTTGTTTTGTCAAATTTCAATGTGGGAAAAATGTGCTAACAAGCAATTTAATGAAGAAAATTTATTGAAAATCTTTAATATATCAAGCTAAAATCTGTAGTTTATAGTAAAATAAGAAGAAGAGTCTTACTGGAGCTTCTGTTATTCTGTGAAGCAAACGGAGATGATCTACTGTATGTTGTGAAAATGTTTTCATGTAGATAAAACTGAAGTGAATCCCTCTAAATCAGTTTTCTACGGCCGTTTTCCGTCTCTTGCGTAAGATGAAATGTCCGTGGGAACAAACCCTGGCTGACTTCTCCAGCAGTGGAGCTAATCCCACGCTGACACTCACACATTTCCTCCTGGCGACCTGCAGATAATCAGGTTAAAGATAGCAGCAGGTGAGTCGACCCACTGTACAGACAGACTGATCCCAATCCTGTCCTCGGTCCTCGGTGGTGATGAAGCAGCAAGACGGAGGACAAACAGAGAAACGGATCAGCAGTGAAGAGATGCAGGAAAGACAAAAACTCCTCCACAAACATCTCACTTTGCTGTTTGTTCCTTTTCTTTGTGTTTTTAATGTTCTGATTAATTCTGAGAAACTAATCAGCCTGGAAAACATCACAAAATGATCACAAAATGTCATCAGAAAATCTCTTGAACCTGAAACCAATGAATGTTTGATATTATTTTGGTGAAATATATGGAATTATCAGTAAAGGCTCTGGATTTAAAGGATTTAAAAAGTGTGTTATCTTTACAACATGGCCAGAATTACACAATTACCCCTCCTGTTGTCCTCATTTACCGGCACCAAAAAAAATTGTTTCTTTGTCTGAAAAAAATCCAAAAATTCAGCAAAAAAATTCCGCAAATTTCTGAAATTTTGCAAAACCTTGAGCAAGAAAATTCCAATAATTCCTTAAAAGTTTCCCTTAAAAGTTTTATTAAGAAAAATGAGTAAAAATCTTCCAAAACATCCTAAAAATATCTAAAATGATTTCATATATATCAGTAAAACTTCTGATATTTTCTTTAAGAACATTCACATAAAAATCAACCAAAATCCTGTGAAATTCACTGGATTTTGGTTGATTTTTATGTGAATGTTCTTAAGAAACATTTTTAACATTTCTTTTTTTCCACCAAAACATGTTCAAAGATTTCCCAAAAATGTTGAAAATGTGAACATCAGAAGTTTCACTGTGAAAATATATATTTTTTTTTTCACATTTTCAAACTTTAAAACGAATTAATTTTGACCCGCAGGACAACACGAGGGTTAAGTGAGCTTCCTGGAGGTGTGGAGAATCGGTTTCTTTTCTGATTCTGGTAGGAAATCTTCAGTTTCTTAGCTGTTTTCTTCCTGAAGTGTTTTGAGGTGAACGTCTGTGTGAAAACAAATCTGCATTGCTGATAAAAAGAAGAGCGTCCTCGGCATAGAAGATCATGTCTGAGGCCGTTTGCATATTTATGTTTCACTGAATGGAAAGTCTTCTGACGCACAGATTGCTGCCCTGCCGCTGAACTCCAGCTTCACAGGAAACACAAACTGCTCCCACCACCGGCTAACAAGCATTATTTAAATTTCAGAACCCGCAGAGGTCAAGGAGAGTTTAGAAATGCACTCACTGAGATGGAGAATAAATCCGATGCTCCTTTTTACAGCTTCCACTGAGTCATCTTCATGACTTAATTAACATAAAATGAGCACAGAAAGAAGATAAACTAAGAGAAAATGCCACAAAATGAACACAAAAGACACAAAATGACCATAAAACGATGCAAAACAACCACTAAAACATGTAAAATGAACAGAAAGACACACAAAATTACCACAAAAAGACAGAAAACAACCACAAAAAGAAAGCAAACGAAGAGGAGACACAAAATGACCAAAAAGAGATCATACAAACATAAAAAGACACAAAATGAACAAAAAAGAAACACAAAATGAACAGCAAGAGACATGAAATTACCACAAAAAGACATAAAATAATCAGAAAGAGGCACAAAATTACCAAAAATGGACAAAATTAACGCAATAAGAGGATTAACTAGGAGCAAAAGACACAAAACGATGAAAAACAACCACAAAAACGTGAAATGAACAGAAAGACACAAAATGACCACAAAGAGACACAAAATGACCACAAAGAGACAGAAAATGACCACAAAGAGACACAAAATGACCACAGAGAGACATAAAATGACCACAAAGAGACACAAAATGACCACAGAGAGACATAAAATGACCACAGAGAGACACAAAATGACCACAGAGAGACAAAAAATGACCACAGAGAGACACAAAATGACCACAGAGAGACACAAAATGACCACAGAGAGACATAAAATGACCACAGAGAGACACAAAATGACCACAGAGAGACACAAAATGACCACAGAGAGACACAAAATGACCACAGAGAGACATAAAATGACCACAGAGAGACACAAAATGACCACAGAGAGACATAAAATGACCACAGAGAGACACAAAATGACCACAGAGAGACACAAAATGACCACAGAGAGACACAAAATGACCACAGAGAGACACAAAATGACCACAGAGAGACACAAAATGACCACAGAGAGACACAAAATGACCACAAAGAGACACAAAATGACCACAGAGAGACACAAAATGACCACAAAGAGACACAAAATGACCACAGAGAGACACAAAATGACCACAGAGAGACACAAAATGACCACAGAGAGACACAAAATGACCACAGAGAGACACAAAATGACCACAGAGAGACACAAAATGACCACAGAGAGACACAAAATGACCACAGAGACACAAAATGACCACAAAGAGACACAAAATGACCACAGAGAGACACAAAATGACCACAGAGAGACACAAAATGACCACAGAGAGACACAAAATGACCACAGAGAGACACAAAATGACCACAGAGAGACACAAAATGACCACAGAGAGACACAAAATGACCACAGAGAGACACAAAATGACCACAGAGAGACACAAAATGACCACAGAGAGACATAAAATGACCACAAAGAGACACAAAATGACCACAGAGAGACACAAAATGACCACAAAGAGACACAAAATGACCACAGAGAGACACAAAATGACCACAGAGAGACACAAAATGACCACAGAGAGACACAAAATGACCACAGAGAGACACAAAATGACCACAGAGAGACACAAAATGACCACAGAGAGACACAAAATGACCACAGAGAGACACAAAATGACCACAGAGAGACACAAAATGACCACAGAGAGACACAAAATGACCACAGAGAGATGCCAAACGTATCTTTATCTTTGGCGTTGGAACCAACACACTTTGCCAACAAACATATTTCTCCAGCCACTCATCACCTGAGCAACATAGTTCTCAGGGAAAGAGAAAATAAACTCAGATTGGTGTCATGTAGCTGAGAAAAAGACCACATGGATGTTTTTCAGACTGTAGATCAGCAGTAAGGAGTAATAACCTCTCTTGATGTAGTTTAACCCTCCTGTTGTCTTCATCTACCAGCACCAGAAAATATTGTTTCCTTGTCTGAAAAAAATCTAAAAATTCTGCAAAAAAATTCCCCAAATTTCTGGAAATTTACAAAACTTTCAGGAAGAAATTCAAATAATTCCTTAAAAGCTTTATTTTTTTTTTTAATCCCCCAAATTTGGCAAGAAAATTCTTGCAAATGTTTTCAAAAAATGAGTAAAAATCTTCAAAAAAAATCCTAAAAATGTCTAAAGTGATTCCATATATATCAGTAAAACTTATAACATTTTCTTTAAGAACATTCAGAAAAAAATCTATCAAAATCCAGCGAAATTTGCTGGATTTTGGTTGATTTTTATGTGAATGTTCCTAAATAAATTTTTTTTAACATTTCTTTTGTTCCACCAAAAGATGTTCAAAAGTTTCCCAAAAATGCTGAAAATCTGCACATAAAAATACATTTTTTTCCCACATTTTCAAACTGTAAAATGGGTCAGTTTGACCTGCAGGACGACACGAGGGTTAAATGATTCCAGACTGAGTTCTGGATGTTTTTAGACTGCAGAGTAGCAGTAAGGTGTAATAACCTCTCTGGACAGTGGTTTAAATGGTTCCAGACTGAGTTCTGGATGTTTTTTAGACTGTAGAGTAGCAGTAAGGTGTAATAACCTCTCTGGACAGTGGTTTAAATGGTTCCAGACAGAGTTCTGGATGTTTTTTAGACTGTAGAGTAGCAGTAAGGTGTAATAACCTCTCTGGACTATAATTTAAATGATTCCAGACTGAGTTCTGGATGTTTTTTAGACTGTAGAGTAGCAGTAAGGTGTAATAACCTCTCTGGACAGTGGTTTAAATGGTTCCAGACTGAGTTCTGGATGTTTTTTAGACTGTAGAGTAGCAGTAAGGTGTAATAACCTCTCTGGACAGTGGTTTAAATGGTTCCAGACTGAGTTCTGGATGTTTTTTAGACTGTAGAGTAGCAGTAAGGTGTAATAACCTCTCTGGACTATAATTTAAATGATTCCAGACTGAGTTCTGGATGTTTTTTAGACTGTAGAGTAGCAGTAAGGTGTAATAACCTCTCTGGACAGTGGTTTAAATGGTTCCAGACTGAGTTCTGGATGTTTTTTAGACTGCAGAGCAGCAGTAAGGTGTAATAACCTCTCTGGACAGTGGTTTAAATGGTTCCAGACAGAGTTCTGGATGTTTTTTAGACTGTAGAGTAGCAGTAAGGTGTAATAACCTCTCTGGACTATAATTTAAATGATTCCAGACTGAGTTCTGGATGTTTTTTAGACTGTAGAGTAGCAGTAAGGTGTAATAACCTCTCTGGACAGTGGTTTAAATGGTTCCAGACTGAGTTCTGGATGTTTTTTAGACTGCAGAGTAGCAGTAAGGTGTAATAACCTCTCTGGACAGTGGTTTAAATGGTTCCAGACTGGTGAGAGTGGTGGGCCATGCAGGAACAGCTGATCTGTTAGAACATGTGATGGTTGTTGGTCGCTGACGTTCTATGGGCTCATTGTTGAGGATGAAGACATGAAGCCAGCCATTGTTTGTTGTCTTCGCTTGTTTACTGGAACAAACAGAGACGTTTCTGTTGAAGCTGAACTCAGGAAACCTCCAGAACCTCACGTTTATTTTTATTATTCATATTTATAAGGATTTATTGGTTTGCTCTATTTTATCTTCAGTAATTTACTGTTTTATGTAGTAATTTAATTTATATTAAGTAAAGTCAGCTCAAATCAGTGTTATTTATAGAGTTATTTAATAATAAATAAATAAAAATATGAAGGTTAAGACCCTACAGTATTATTTATTATGCAAATTTAATTGGCAAATTTAAATAATCCGATTAAAACCCTACATAGTTATTCATTAATATACAGATTTAAATATTATGATTAAAGCTTACATAATTATTTATTAATACACAAATGTACCTGACAAATTTAAATAATCTGATTAAAAGTCTACATAGCTATTTATTAATATATAAATTTAAATGTTACAATTAAAATCCTACATATTTATTTATTCACATAAAAATTTATATATTAAGGTTAAGACCCTACAATATTATTTATTTATTATACAAATTTGCCCAAGTAATGTAAATTTTAGCACAAAGACGCTACAATATTATAAAATATGCAAATTAACATGGTTTAAATAATAGGGATCGGACCATAGAATATCTATTATTATTATTATTATTATTATTATTATTATTATTATTATTATTATTATTATTATTATTATTATTATTATTATTTGTTATATAAATTACCATAACTGATTTAAATACTTAGTTTAAGACTCTACAATGTTATATATTGATATATATATTTCCCTGACTAATATAAATATTAAGGTTAAGACCCTACAGCATTATTTATTAATATGCAAACTTACCTGGGAATTTTGAATATTATGATTAAAATCCTATCTAAATATTTATTTATATACAAATCTATATACGGTGACCCAGGACTCACCTGCTTCCAGGTGTGAATTGTTGTATAATAATACAGGTTCTGCATTTGTCAGCTTTAACCAATGTCCAGCTTGTTGTAGTCGCCTGAAATGAAAATCCCATTTGCAAGAATTCCTGACAATCTACACAACTGTTCAACAGTTTGGGATCATCCAGACAATTCCATGTTTTCCAGTAAACCTCCCACTTTTCTCCATGTACTAACATAACTGCACAAGGGTTTTCTAATCATCAATGAGCCTTTCAACACCATTAGCTAACACAATGTAGCATTAGAACACAGGAGTGATGGTTGCTGGAAATGTTCCTCTGTACCCCTATGGAGATATTCCATTAAAAATCAGCTGTTTCCAGCTACAATAGTCATTTACCACATTTACAATGTCTACACTGGATTTATCATTCATTTAATGTTATCTTCACTTCAAAAACTGCTTTTCTTTCAACAATAAGGATGTTTCTAAGTGACCCTAAACTTTTGAACGGCAGTGTAAATTCTTTTAACAATCCCAATCTTCACACTAAACAGACTTTAAAGTAAGCTGTACAAAGTACATGAAGATCACATAACTGCAGACTTTGCTGAGGTAACTGTCCAAAGCTGACAGCGAAAATAGTAATTTATAAACATGGTTGTCCCCAAAAATGTACACAAACCAATCTGGACGATGTAGGGAAAAAATCTACTCGAAAGTTTACCTGTGACGTCTGGCTTCTTCTTGTTGCTGTTATTAATTCCATGTTTGTGGAGCTTCTTGTACATTTAGCCAAACATCAGTTTTCTTCCACTGATCCAGAGTTGGGTCGTCGTGGCAGCAGGTCATTCCAGATGTCCCAGTCCACATTTTCCAGTTAGCAGGCCAGATGGAGCTCCTGACCATCAGCCAGGGTTGGAACACAGATTAACAAGTAAAACAAGAGCTTTGCCTTTCAGCTCGGCTATGCAGATGACAGTCAGATATTCACATAAGATGTACAGATGTTCAAGACTTTACTGACTTTTGGTAGTTTGCTAAAAATCTATAAACACTGTAGCGCTACAAATGGACCCATCGCTCCTTTTTATAGCGTTTAACGACCTCATAAAGTCACACTATCAAGCATCTTCAGGGTTGCTATGGGCCTCTGGGTGGGGACGGATTGGGCATTTGTTTTTCCTAAAAACTGGAAGAATTAAAGTGAAATTTGGAGATACTGGAGGGATGAAGGACTGTTGAATACTCAGCATGTTTCTAGTCATTTTGAACATGTTTCTAGTCATTCTGGACATTTCTAGTCATTTTCAACATGTTTCTATTCATTTCGGACAAATTTCTAGTCATTTTGGACAGTGTTTTGACTTTTTAGACGTGACCTAGTGATTTTGGACATGTTTCTATTCATTCTGGACATGTTTTTGTCATTTTGAACATGTTTCTAGTCATCTTGGAGACGGCAGTGAAACATTGCCTACAGTGAGCAACTGCTTGGGGTTTAGAGGTTTTATATTAGCAGATAATATCTTTATTTTCATTGCTGTATTTGATGTTGTTGAGGTTGTTCAGCTGGACGATGTTTTCTCAGTAACACCAGGTAATAAATCTGTCATCTGTGGACTAACTCCAGTCTGATTGTGGTTCAGAGCAGCTGTGTGAACACCAGTGTTACTCATCTGTTGTTGCATTAGGTTTTTGTCATTTTGAACATGTTTGTGTTATTTTGGACATGTTTCTAGTCATTTTGGACATGTTTTTAGTCATTTTAAACATGTTTCTAGTGATTTTGGACATGTTTCTAGTCATTTTAAACATGTTCTTGTCATACCGGACATATTTCTAGTCATCTCTGTGACTAACTCCAGTCTGATTGTGGTTCAGAGCAGCTGTGTGAACACCAGTGTTACTCATCTGTGCTGCTGTTGTTGCATCTGGATGTCACACCTCCTGTCTCTGATGACCTGCAGCCCAGAGCTACCAGAGTGACTAACCAGATGATTCTCTGGACTCCTGAGAGGCTGCAAACGAAGCAGGATGAGCAGCATCGCCTCTAATTAGCTCTTAGCGCCTCTGCTCTGATCCTCAGGTGGTTTCCCCGTCATGGAGACCGGCTTCCTCTCCGCCGGGACTCCCACGCTCTCCGTAACCAGACACCTGCTTTTGTTTTGTTGGAGCTCTCCAGGTGGATGAAAGAGCAGCTGGGGGAGGAGGGGAGGTAGGTGCGTCACACATCTTTGGTTTCAGCTGTTTGGCTGGGCGATAAGAGGAAGAAACGGCACAGAGACGAGAGGGGAAGTGCAGCGGGGAAAGTTATTTGCCTGCGAATCGAAGACTTTTTCAGCTGCAGCAGCGACTGAGAGCCGTTGAAGGAGACGGAGAAGCAGAGGAGGCGTATTTACAGCATCTTTCCTCGTACAGTCCATCACCTGAGCAGTAGACAGCCGCTCATCCATCAGAGACGCTGCAGCCGGTGGCTAATATAATCCAACACCGAGGAGGACATGAAGACCGGCAAGAAATCCTTCATCGGTAGGTGCTGCTTTCATTGTGTGTGCGTTGGGAGGGGATGTGGGGAACACCGAGCCTCTCAGCAGCACAGAGGAGGAAGATGCACCTTAAGACGCCAACTTTAACCGTCTAAATCCTCGGCTGGGTGTTGCTTTTTCAATCATCCGTTTGTCTCTTTGTATTCCCCCTGCACACTCTGACGTCAGCGTCTCCTCTTGGTTACACAGGAGAGCAGATCTCACATTCAGAGACATCATTCTGTTCTGTTTAATGTTCTCACCTCCTCCTCCTCCTCCCTGCTGCACTAGAACCGATCCAGGCCTCGAACCAGGACCAGAGATCACACGGTTCTGGTGTTCACTGATCAGTTTCAGTCCAACACAGACTGAAAGCCTGAGAGAGATAGGAAAATATACGTAATATATCCCATATATTCATTTTGAACACGTTTCTAGTAGTTTTGAACGCGTTTCGTGTCATTCTGGATGTGTTTGTTGTCATTTTAAACGTCCATCCATCCATCCATTATCTATATACCGCTCAGTCCTCATTAGGGTTGTGGGGGAGCTGGAGTCTATGCCAGCTGATTTGGGGCGAAGGCAGGGGACACCTGGACAGGTCACCAGTCTGTCACAGGACTCATTTTAAACATTTTTCTATTCACTTTGGACATGTTTCTAGTCATTTTGAACATATGTTTGTCAATTTGGACATGTTTGTAGACATTCTGGACATGTTTCTAGTCATTCTGGATGTGTTTCTAGTCATTTTGACATGTTTCGAGTAATTTTAAACATGTTTCTAGTCATTTTGGACATGTTTTTGTCATTTTGGACATGTTTCAAGTCATTTTGACCATGTTTCTAGTCATTTTGGACATGTTTTGAGTCATTTTGGATGTGTTTCTATTCATTTTGGACATGTTTTGAGTCATTTTGGACGTGTTTCTAATAATTTAGGACATGTTTCTAGTCTTTTTTACGTGTTCCTAGTCATTTTGGACATGTTTGGAGTCATTTTGGACATGTTTTTGTTATTTTGGACGTGTTTCTAATCATTCTGGACATATTCCTAGTCATTTTGGACGTGTTTCTAGTCAATTAAACATGTTTCTAGTCGTTTTGAACATGTTTTTAGACATTCTAGTCTCACTAATGAACATGTAACAGCTGCATTGGTCCACAGTGCAATATGTAATATTCTCAATAAAAAGGCTTATTTTTGGGCCCTGTATGTAGGAAAAATGGTTTCCATACAACCAAACTTCAGTTTTGATTGTGTTTTGAGGGCATTTTATTCCAGATTTGATTTGTCTGCATGTGTTTCCTGTTTAGTTTAGTGCTGTACTGTTCAATCATTTATTATTAAATGGAAGAGAAGTTTCGAACATGTAGTGATCGGATCATATTTCAACCTAAATCTAGCTATTCTCCTGAACCTCTCCATATTGGTGCCTAAACTTAGCCGAACGTCTAGCGAGTAGCTCCAGCTTCCACAAATTTAACAGGTAAGAAATGTTTGTTTCGGAACAAAATTAGTTGCACAGGAAGACAGTTTTGCGTGGATTACTTGGGGCAGGATTTGTCGCAACTCAGAAAACAACTGAAGGTTTGTGTCTTTGAACACAAATCATGATCTTACCCCAAACATAACGAAATAGTTTTGGTGTCTAAACTTAACAAGGTGTTCCTGTAGCGTAAACAAAACCAAACAGTCCATGAACTGGCACCAGTTCAAACATGCACTATAATGACGCTTCCTGTCGTCAGCATCTGCACTAAATCACTTCACACACTTTCTATTAATTGGTTTAAAGATTCCACAGCTGATTGACTCTGAGTGGATTCCTCTCTACACCAAGATGCTCACCACAAACCAGATCAGATGAACAACACGGTGACTTATTTAGGTTAACAGGGATGTTCAGCGCGTCTGGTTTCTTATAATATCACAGCGAGGGTCACGAAAAAAGAAAAAGGAACTGTTTAAATAACGGAAGTCACCGCTGTCCTCTGATTCATGCTGTTTGTCAATGAAAATGGTTCCTATGTCTGTTTTTGAGGGCTGCACAGTGGTTCAGTGGTTAGCACCGTTGCCTTACAGCTAGAAGATCCCCGGTTCACGTCCCGGCCTTCTTGGGATCTTTCTGCATGGAGTGTGCATGTTTGCAGGGCAGAATTTGTCAAAACACAGAAAACAACTGAAGGTTTGTGTCTCTGAACACTAATCATGATGAACTTAACTTAAGAAGGAATTTCTGGAGCAGAAACAAAACCAAACAGCCACAGAAAATGACAGAAAACAGAGACTCATAAATAAAAGTAAACAGTCAGGATTGTTCTAACCCAAATCAGGACCTCTTCCTGAACCAAGCAGGCTTCATGTCTAATGAGGTCCAGCAGGTCTGTTTACGACGTCCTCGACCTTTTTGTGGTTACGTCACCATCTCCCATCAATTTATAAAGAAAGTCTTGTTCCATCAGTCCGACGCATGGCGTTTGAGACGTTGAAACAAATTTTGTGCAGGAACTAGTTGGCGAATGGAGTGGATGAATACGTCGTCACGCAGCGCTATAAGAGGAAGACACTTTGTTTACAAAGGTTGTACGCCACATTAGATTCGCTTTCTTTTATTTGCGTTGTTTTTTGGAAACTTTTTGCCCTTCATTATGGCCCCAAAGCATCAGTCAGACTCGTCTGATTGCAGTTACCACATTGTTAGCGTAGCTGAATGACACAGGTGCTTATGTCTATGTGTGAGTTCTGACTTACGGTGAAAATCACTTAACGTCACGCCGTAGGAACGGAATTCTGATGTAAGTCAAGACCCCTCTGAATTATTGCACCGTAAAGAAAATAGCTAACAACTGGAAACAAACAAAGTGTCCTAATTCAGACCTTGTTGCTGTTCTTACGGATTTCATATGATGATGACAAGGCCAACAGAGGAAAAATAGACAAACAAACAAAACAAAAACAACAGCCATCTCACTATTTTACAGCCTTTGTCAAACTAGTAAGGTTTTACACTGTGAACATACATCGTTATCACGCATTCTGTTGCAAGACTGCAGTGATTAATGCAACTATCTTTGCTAACTGAGATGCTGCAGGCAGTAGCAGGTTAGCTTAGCTTAGCATAAAGAGCTAAAAAGCAGGGCGAGATAGCAAGTCTTGCTCTGTCCTAATCGTAATAAAATCTGACTTTCAGCTCCTCTAAAGCTCTCTAATCATTCTGTATAAAATCGACAGGTTGTGGAGTTGACGAGTTGCTTCTTAACCTTAAAGAGACACAACAGAAGGAAGTTACTGCTCCAAGCCAAAAACTATTCGGAACAGAACACCTGTAAACACCTAACAGGCGTTAGCTTGGTATGTAGTCAGGCTCTTTGTTTCACCCTCTTCCTAGTCTTTATGCTAAGCTAACCTGCCAGGTGTCATAGATTAAAATCAAACGTACAGACATCAGAGTGGTATAAGACAGGAGATAAAAAGTTCTAATATTGTTTGTGGTCATGCAGCTGCAACAGGATCCATCAATGCAGTTCTTCCCATTCATTGTCTATGTTAGCAGCCTAAAGAGGCGTCATGTTGCTCCTCCTCGTTTACATAAAGTTAAGCTCTTTATGTAAATCAGAGGCGTCCAGCTGCTGCCTCTGGAAAACTTCTGAACTGACCTTCGTTGATCTGAAATGAAAACAGATCCAGGAGATGATTTTATGGCTCAAATGTTTCCAATCAAAGTGCCACGTTGGTCAGACTTGAAATCCAGGAGCAGACAGTCCATGAAAGAAGCATTCGTCCAATCAGGTGCAGCCAATGTCTGCCTGGTTGTTGAAGAACATCTGTCTGTGATCTACTGTAACCTGATGAGTTGTACAACCAGCGTCCAATGCTGGGAGGTTCTGCTAACCATAAGGACTCATGTTCATAAACGTCATGAGTCTGGTTGTCACATAGTACTGCTCTATCAACTATCACTGGTTTTTGTGACCAATGGTACCTACGAATCTCAAACTGGGGCAAAGAAAACATCATGAAGCTCATTGTGTTCTGTATTAGCTTCATCGTCAGTGGAGGTTTGTCATAATTCATCTGTGAATAGGAACCCAGTTTTGTGAGGATTTTGGGACAGGATTTGTCACAACACAGAAAACAGCTGAAGGTTTCATTTGAAGCAGAGTATTGTTGCACAAAGAGACTACTTCTGTGGGGATGTCAGCCATATTTAGGGTTAGTTTTTGGTTATATAGGCACAGTCTTGGAACTTTTCGATCGCATCTTAGTAGATCTTTTTAATCTAATTCGCTGCAAGACAGCAAATATGTATTTGTCCCAAAATATCAAACTATTCCCCTAACTTGGCTATTAATGTTGTTTTATTGTTTGTGTTTTTCGAGTCCTAATTAGCCAAACATGATAGGTAAATAACTTGACTCATTGTGTTCGGGATCAGCTTCAGTAGAGGCACGCCTAAATTAATTCCAACAGATTGAAAGCTGCTCTCACACATTTTCCTGCACATGACTGAATAAATGAAGCAGCTGACTGATCTTCTGCTGCCTGTTGACAAACCAGGAAAAAGCTGTTTAGGAAAACCCACCCACATTATTTACGCAGGAATCAGCAGCTGATTAAATTTGAAATATTCCACACAGTCACACAAACATGCCTCAGTATAGATCACTACTTGTTTTAATAGCTGCTGACAAACACCCAGAGACGTAAGATGATGAACTGGCACCAGTTCAAACATGCACTATAATGACGCTTAATGTCGTCAGCATCTGCACAGAAACATTTCACACACTTTCCATTGATTGGTTTAAAGATTCCACAGCTGATTGACTCTGAGTGGATTCCTCTCGTGAGGTTAACGCCAAGACGCTCACCACAAACCAGATCAGATGAATAACACAGTGACTTATTTAGGTAACAGGGACATTCAGTGCTACTTTTCTGGGTGTCTGGTTTCTAACACACAAAGTCTCACAATCTAATATTTCATTGGACCGTCTTTAGCTTTGAGAACGACACACATTTTCTGTGGCATCCTTTCCATAAGCTTCTCCAATGTCACAGCATTTATTTCTGTCCAGAGTTGCATTAATTTTCCACAAAGATCTTCTATTGATGATGGGGGAGTCGGACCAAAGTCTTCTCCAGAACATCCCAGAGATCCTCAGTGGGGCTGAGGTCTGGACTCTGTGGAGGACAATCCATCTCATGCTCCCTGATCCACTCATTCTCAGTGTGACCCCATGAATCCTGACATCATCATCTTGGAACATGAAGAAAACCTCCATTGATGGAAAGACCTGGTCCTTCAGTATCTTCAGGTATCAGCTGACCTCATTCTTTGGGAACAGAACGTTGGTGAACCTGACCAACCCCAGATCATAACTCTAACCCCCACTAGCCATGATGAGGGCATCACTTCATCTGCCTCTCTTCTTACCCTGATGCCCCCATCACTCTGGAACAGGGTAAATCTGGACTCATCAGACCACATGACCTTCTTCCATTGATCCAGAGTCCAATCTTTATGCTCCACAGCAAACTGAAGCCTTTTTTCCAGTCATCCTCACTGATCAGGGGTTTTCTTAGAGCTACAGCTGTTTAGTCCCAGTCCTTTGAGTTCTCTTCATGTGGAAATGTTCTTCCTTCCGCTTATTAAACAGCTGTGAGTTCTACTGTTGGTTTCCTATGATCATCTAAGAGTTTGTTCCTGGAGATGATGGTTCTCCACTATCCTTCAGGTTCTAATGATGCATTGGACGGTTCTTAACCTGATTTTAGTCGTTTCATCTCCTTAGTTGTTTTCTTTGCTTGATGCAGGCCAATAATTTGACCCTTCTGAGACAGATTAACATCCTTTATGACCACAGGATACGTCTTCCAACATGGAAGCTCCTCACTGCGTCAGCTAGGGGTAAAGAAGTTGTTGTCATCACTGCAGTAATTATCCAATGGAAGGCTCTAGTTAAATCCAAGTAGTTTTTTTTGGACAGGCCATGTATTATCACAGCGAGGGTCACGAACAAAGAAAAAGGAACTGTTTAAATAACGGAAGTCACCGCTGTCCTCTGATTCATGTTGTTTGTGAATGAAAATGGTTTCTATGTCTGTTTTTTATGAGCTTCCTTCCCCTCTGGGTTTCTGTATGGAGTCACATATAACGTTGGAATAACCTCTGACAAACCAAACACATGTCACACTGCAGATAAAGCCGGAGAACACGATGGAAAAGTTGTAATTATAGCAGCACCAGCAGTCACATTAATAGAATTAATAGAGGCTTCGCTGCGTCTAAATGGCCAGGATCATCCCACTTACTTGGCAGCAAATTAAAGTAATATATTATGGAGTGGCTTGGAAGCAGCGTGAGTCACAGCATAAAGAGAGCAACCGATTCTTCCCTGCCGTTACCTGATGAAGAGCAGCCATCTAATCCCCCGTGGAGAGCAGAGAAATAAAGGCGAACACATTTCATCTGCTGCCTGGGAATTCAAAGACGGAGCGATTCTAAGTGTGGTTTCATCAGCCCAAACCTGCTCCCACTCGGCGAGGCCCGAGGCTGCACTGCGACGCTGCAGATATGAGTAATGCAACGAGAACGCAGGATTTCTCAACAGATTTCTGAACCGAGTGGGAGTGAAAACACGAGAGGCCGAGATGCTGCTCAGAGCCGGTCAGCGAGGCTCGGATGGTAATTAGAGAGCCTCCGTCCTCGTTAGCCGCCAGCCTTCCTGCCAACCGATGACTCATCCGCCTTCTGCTGCCTCCTACGCTGGGAGCAGGTACAAGTCTGCTGCTCAGGTGTTACTATGACATCCAGAGAGCTGCCGCTTTTATCAAAAATAAACAAGATAAATAGGATTTCTCACTACGGCTGCAGTGTGTTTTCCTGCCGCCTCAAAGGAAAATAAGAAGAGCTGAGAATTAATTTTCTAACTGCTGATTCATTTACTCAAAGACCAGATGATGACATTTAGATAGACCACATTTCTGTTTATCAAATGGTCAGAAATAACAGTAAAATGAATTGTCGATGCCTTTACAGAGGCAGACTGATCCTTTTTACCGTCAACCAACCGTGATTTTCATCTCTGACCTACGCTACTGTTCCAGAGTTTGGGCTCATCCAGATAATTCCATGTTTTCCATGAAAACTCCTACTTTTATCCATGTGCTAACATAACTGCACAAAGGTTTTCTAATCATCAATGAGCCTTTCAACATCATTAGCTAACACAATGTAGCATTAGAACACAGGAGTGATGGTTGCTGGAAATGTTCCTCTGTACCTCTATGGAGATATTCCATTAAAAATCAGCTGTTTCCAGCTACAATAGTCATTTACCACATTAACAATGTATACACTGGATTTATCATTCATTTAATGTTATCTTCATTGAAAAAAATGCTTTTCTTTCAACAATAAGGACATTTCTAAGTGACCCCAAACTTTTGAATGATAGTGTAGATGATTGTTTTATATTAGAGTCTTTCAACTTTTAAACACTCTTTTGAACAGTACTGTGTATAATATTGTGCATTTGTGTTTTTCATTGTTGTGTTAACATTTAAAGTATTATGCGTATGTTGATTAATAAGCTAAAGTGGTTAAATATACTTTTTTTTTACCAGATTTTTTAAAAAATGTAAATAATTGTCTATATAGAAATAAATTAAACATTTAATTGTAATGTGGTATTTATTTTTCTCACATAGCTCTACTGATGGTGTCAATTTTTTAACGCATAATTAATAAATATCACACCAGAGTGAGCTAGCAGCTGATTTACATCTGTTGACCCCGAAAAATAAAATAAACAACAAATACATAAAACAGTACAAAATGAAAATGTAAAGTCAGGAAATACTGAATGATGAACACTGTGTGAAGTGATTTACTGCAGATAATAAGCATCATTATTCTGCATATTTGAGTTTTAGCCAGTTTCTTTTCTCACATCTCTGGAAATTCACCAACAGCTATTAATAAAAGGTGTGTGTGTTCTATACTGAGGCATGTTTGTGTGTCTGCGTGGGAAATTGAATCAGCTGCTGATTTCTACGTAGATAATTCAGGTGAACAGTGTGCACGCTTTTCCAGTTTGCAGACAATGAAGTAAAATCAGTAAATACAAAGTAAATAAAAGGTGATTATCGGTGTGAGAGTTCTGTGCTGACTTTAACCAAACACTGAGGCTGGTTTTGCTGTTGATTCAGTCAAAACAGACCAAGAGGACTAAACAGAGCAGATGTTTTATTCAGTACAGTGCAGCTAAAATGTAGAAAGCTTTGGTGAATTTCATGGATGTGGGAGAAACCAAGTAAAAAAGACAGTTTATCCATAGAGCTGTAGTGTTTTTTATCCTGACAAAAGCTGTTTTTTAAAGGCATCAGCTTGTTAAAGCAGCCAGTTTACTTTACAACGTGGTAAATAAGTAAAATGAAAAGAAACGCAGATTGACAGAAACCAGTGGAATCGAGGTTAACATGACGTCATGACTGTGGTTTACTGTTACCTGCACACCTGAGTCACACCATTTCTAAATAATAAATAAATATGATGATATTTCTACAATCCATGAAGATTGAGAGCACAAGCAAAATGTCAAATATCAATAAATATTTAATGCAAATAATAATAGCATATTAAATCTTGGTTGATATTGTGCAAAGAGTTAAGTTAACTCCAGCTGTTTGATTTAAGAAAATGAGGACCAGTTTCTCTTAAACATCTTTAGCAATGCAGAGTAGGTGGAATATTTTTCAGCCAGATGCTTAGAAAAGACTGAAAAACATTAAGAACAGCAGAAAGTAGAGATGAAACGATTATTATACCATATTAGTTAGCTGACTGACCTGAAATGCAAAATTTTGTAGTAAAAATGTCAGAAAATTTGGTGAAATTGTCGACATTGGCTGGTTTTTGCCGTCATCTATGACCACAAATGTAAAATTTCTGTAGTTTGGATTGTTTGTTGAGCAAAACAAGCAAACAATATAATATTCCATGTACACAAGCTGTAAAATCCAGCCTATAAATAAAAGAAATGTTAAAATCATTCATTTATGAAGGAAAAATATACATACATAGCCATTCAAAAGTTTGAGGTCACTTAGAAATGTCCTTTTGTTGAAAGAAAAGCAGTTTTTCCAGTGAAGATAACATTAAATGAATGATAAATCCAGTGTAGATATTGTTAATGTGGTAAATGACTATTGTAGCTGGAAACAGCTGATTTTTAATGGAATATCTCCATAGGGGTACAGAGGAACATTTCCAGCAACCATCACTCCTGTGTTCTAATGCTACATTGTGTTAGCTAATGGTGTTGAAAGGCTAGTTGATGATTAGAAAACCCTTGTGCAGTTATGTTAGCACATGAATAAAAGTGGGAGTTTTACTGGAAAACATGGAATTATCTGGATGAGCCCAAACTTTTGAACGGTGGTGTAGGTCAACTTTAACTAGTATAGAGCAACTTTAATTCATGTACACTACCATTAAAAACATAAATAACTAATAAAAATGAAAGTAAAGATAAAGGAATGATCTGAAACAAATAAAATCTGGAGGTTAAACTTCAGTAACAGCTGAAGAAGTTCATGTTTTACGGCTGGATTTATAGTTGATTTATAGTTTTTTGTCATTTCTGGTTTAATTTCGGCTCAAACTGGAGCAACTTTCTGATGCAGCTTCAGTTCTGCTGGATGAATCCTGAGAGCTGGGAGGTTTCAGACCAACAGGTGACTAACGAGACGACCTGTCAGAGAGCAGAAACGCTGCTGGCATCAATCACACGAGTGGACAGAGTGACGGGAAGCTTTTAAAGCTGCTAAAGAAAACCTGATTAATCAGTCATGTGACCCAGAGCAGCGCTGGTTCTGAGATACAGAAACATCCAGAAACATCCATCCTGATGAGACGACAACATGATACAGCTGGATAATTGACAGAAACACTCCATGAGGTGGGGAAGGAGCCTCAGTGGAAGCCCAGGAGAGGTGTCGTTGTCAGGGAACAGGATCCGGAGTGTTTCTGTGTAAACAGAGCTGGAGCTGAGTGTTTGCTATGAAATGCATCCAGCTGGCTCTGAACCAGCCTCAGATAAGACACCTAACTTCCTGTTTCATCGGCCCTGTGGAGCCTCACTTCCTCTAAACCATGCATGACTGTCACATGCCAACCTGAGAGCAGAACGGAGGAGTTCCCCGTCAGCTGAATGAAGCCTCCACTGTTTACTGAGCTGCTCAGATCTCCAAAACATGTGTTCTTAGTTTATCTCACCACAGAAACCTGTAATTAACCAACCAGCCAAACTGGAGCCATTGCAGAAATTACCAAGTATGTAAAACGGTGAAAAATAAACAGTTTTCTTTTCTCTAAAATGCTGCAGGAGTGTCTGCTGAAGCCCCAAATGACCTCTAGAAAACTGTCCAAACACACCTGAGTTTGTTTTAATCGAACCAAACAGGAAACTATCAGGAGCATTTTTCATTCTGATGACAAAAAAAATCTACAAAAAATTATTATGACAATCAAATGATAGATATAGTATTTTTGGAGCAAAATATTAAATGATTAGTGCTCAAGTGTGAAAATTTGATGGGTTATGTTGTTAAATTTGGTTGAAAACTGATTATCTTTGGGTTTAGGAGTGTTAACACAAGACATCTGGAGATTTGTGCTGGTGGACATTATGAAGACCCTTTTTCATTTTGATGACAAAAAAATACAAAATAATAATTATTTTGACAATCAAATGATAGTTCTGATATATTGTTGGCCAAAAGTTCAAGAATTAATGCTAAAATGTGACGTGTGATGGGTTCCTTGGCTGTAAATTGATTATCTTTGGGTTTAGGACTGTTAGTCGGTCAACACAAGATATCTGGAGATTTGTACTGCTGGATGTTATTAGGACCATTTTTAATTTTGTGGCATTTTATAGACAAATAATTAAATAGAAAAAAGAACTCTTCTTATTCAAGAAGTCTAAGTTCTGCTTTATCAGACAGACTTGTAGATTCATCATGGAAAATAAAATCAGCTGTTGGTGCGATGTGTCAGTGCTGATTATGAATAAAGTTATAATTCAGTGATCAAAATAATAACTATTCCCTTTCCGCCATCATTAAATTTACTGAATCTGCAGAAATGTGTGTCAAGCTGCTGTATTTTCATCCCAATAAACCAAATAAGAGTCATAAAAATCAGGAAGTAAACAGTGAGAAAACTGCAATGACTGTGCAGTTTCCAGAAATCATTCTTTCATTTTCAGAATGAGAAGCATTTACTGTCACTGTCAGCTCTGTATACAACAATACACCCAGTAATCAGTGAGATAAATATAGAAATATACGATATAAATGCTGAATATCAGGCTGAATGCAGAAAATGAATGGATCCCACTGGTTCAGCTGTAATAGGAGCCAGACCATAATAAGCAGCATTTCACAGCAGCTTTAAATGATTTGTGGATTTCAGCGGCTGAGAAGGTCGAGGTGGTGAAGGTGACTCGACCCCACAGAATTATATAAATTCAGGGAAAATGCAGATCATGTCAGCTCTGTCCAGCTGTCACAGATGTTGGTCCACTGACCTTCTGAGTTACATAACAGAGCCCTGATCAGATGGTTGGAGAGCCTCAGGATGGACTGAACCACTGATAGATCCAGACTGAACCACTGATATATCCAGACTGAACCACAGACTGAACCACCGATACATCCACTGAATGTTCTGTGGAGGTTTTTCAGCTGAACTTACTGATGTGTGTTGATTCTAGGTGTTGTTTAATCACACACTAGTAGATTTACTCAGATACAACCTCTTGTTTCCAGTGTATTTATATTCATGGAGGATATATCGATGTATAATTCTTACTTTAGGGCTGTTTTATCAGTTTACTGTATATTATGTAATACATCATTCAGCACTGACATTGTGGTGAGTCTAACGGTCGCATCGCACCAACAACTGTTTTTATTTTCCATGATGAATCTACAAGAGAAGTCTGTCTGATAAAACAGAACTTAATCTACTTTAGACTTCTTGGATAAGCAGAGTTATTTTTTTCTTTTTCATTAGGTATTTGTCTATAAAATGCCACAAAATGAAAAGGGGTGAAAAAGGGAAAAAGCAGCACAAATCTCCAGATATCTTGTGTTGACTGACTCACTCCTAAACCCAAAGATGATCAGTTTAGTGTCAAATTTAACAATATAACCCATCAAATTTTCACATTTGAGCACTAATTTTGCTAAAACAGAATACTAGAACGATCATCTGATGAGAGGCTACAGCTGAAATACAGCAGCTTGACACGCATTTCTGCAGATTCAGTAAATTTAATGACGGCAGAAAGGGAATAGTTATTATTTTGATAACTGAATTATAGCTTTAGTCATTTTTTCTTTAACAAATACTTCCTAAATGTGATAATTTGATGGGTTATTTTGCCAAATTTGATGTCAAATTGATTATCTTTGGGTTCGTAATTTAGTAGATCGACACCAGATATCTGGAGATTTGCACTGCAGGACTTTATAATACATTTATATTACATTTTATACACAAATAATTAATGAAAAAGAAGAACTAAGTGTGGAACAATGCAACAGATTCTAGATCAGGGGTGTCAAACATGAGGCCCGTGGGCCAAAAGCGGTCCTCCAGAGGGTCCAATCCAGCCCTCAAAGTGTAAAAATTCCAGAGAAGACATTAACTGCAGATTGTAAATTAGTAAAACTATAAATCTAAAATAATTTCTAGACCATGACAAGTTGTTTGGATCATGAAGTAAAATACTAGATTGTTTAATGTGTTATATCGTTTTTGTGGTTTTGTGTTTACTTGTTGTCTCGCTTGGGTTTTTTGTCTTACTTTTGTCATTTTGTTTTGCTTCATTCATTGTTTGTTTCTCGCTTTTGTCATTTTTTGTCTCGTTTTTGTTGTTTGTCCATTTTTTTGACGTTTTGTAACTTGTTGAATTTTTTGTCTCTTTTTGGTTTTGTTTCTTGTCGTTTGTCGAACTTTTGGTCATTTTGTTTCTTGCTTTTGTTGCTTTGTGTCTCATTTTTGTAATATTTTGTCGTTGTGTGTTTCTTTTTTGTCTCACGTGTTTTTTATCTTATTTTTGTCATTTTGTGTCTCATTCTTGTAATATTTTGTCTCGTGTTTGTTGTTTTGTGTCTTTTTTGATTAGCATGTTTCACTGCTTGGTGGTGTTTTTCATGCATGTCAGATCCCTGTCTGTGTTTTCATCCACTTCATGGTTTGTGGCTGATATGTGGGTTATGAGGATGAGAAGCTGCAGCTGAAATGCAGGAGTCGTGACACATTTCTGCAGATCCCCGGTGAATTACATAACGGCGGGAAGTTCCAACAGATTCTAGAGCATTCATACTGCGGTGATATTTGGATAATTAAATGCTAGATTTTGTCATGTTTTAAGCAAATCCAGTCTGATCTCCAGTGGACCAGACCAGTAAAACCACAGCAGAATAACCTAGAAATAACCACAACTCCTAATGGTTCCTTTGTTTTACTGCAGAAATGTTCACATTTAAGGAATTATCTTTTTACTAAACATCATGAAGAACCTGAAATTTATGAAGAAAAATAAATTCAGTTTCATCAACATTCAGCCTCAGTTTATCATTTCCACATTACAACTTCCAGATCACAGAGTGTCGACAAAGAAACACAACATTTATTCACCTGGAACTGAACCAGAGAGGATTTACTGGAGGATCACAACCACAAAAGTCAGACAAAAAAAGACAAAAAAAAAACTACACAAAATATTACAAAAATGAGACACAAAACAACAAAAAATGAGACAAGCGACACAAAACAAAACAAAAAAG
Source organism: Amphiprion ocellaris (assembly GCF_022539595.1). Taxonomy (NCBI): domain Eukaryota; kingdom Metazoa; phylum Chordata; class Actinopteri; family Pomacentridae; genus Amphiprion; species Amphiprion ocellaris. The sequence goes on along the minus strand of NC_072780.1, from coordinate 33,549,141 downwards.
AAGCAAAAACTTACACAAATGACACAAACCAGACACAAAACAACAGAAACGATTCTCAAAACGCTGAACAATGCAAAATACAAAATAACAAAAATAAGACAAAAAACACAAGTGAGACAGAAAGAAAACACAAAATGACAAAAATGAGAGACAAAGTACAAAATAAGACAAAAAACAACAAAAACAAGACACAAAACGACAAAAAATGAGGCACAAGACCAAAAAAAATGGACAAAATAGTTACAAAGGGACAAAAAAATGGCCAAACGACAAAAATCGGACAAAAACCAACAAAAACAAGACAAATATTACAAAAATGAGACACAAAACAACAAAAGAACAATGAACAATCTAGTATTTTACTTTCTGATCCAAACAACTTGTCATGATCTAGAAATGATTTTAAATTTATAGTTTTACTAATTTACAGTCTGCAGTTAATGTTTTGTATCTAATGTCTGCTGAGGTGATATTTGGATCATTAAATGCTAGATTCTGTCCTGTTTGAAGCTCGTGACACATTTCTGCAGACCCAGTGAGGTTTTCCTGGTGCTGGAGGAAGCAGCAGCTTCAGTTTCCTCCTCCTCCTCTTCCTCCTCTTCCATGACAGCACACGTTCTTCTTCTCTTTGTGTTCTGGGTTGGAGATTTTCCACTGAGAGGATCAGAGGAGGAGGAGGTGGGAGTCCTTCATCCTCCTCCTCCTCTGCGGTGAAGCTCCTCGTCATCCCTCCGCCTCCTGCAGGCAGAACACGGCTGCGGCGGAATCCCGTGACGTCACGCCCCGCAGCCGCGTTGCCGTGGTAACGCCGGTGACGGAGCGGTGGGCGTCGTCTCCTCCTCCCGGTGACCACGTGCTCCGTATAAAAACGGGCCGGTGACGCGAGCAGCGGCAGTCTGAGAGCGGAGCGGCGTGCGGGGCTCTGCGGGGATCGATCAGCGGCTCATTGATCACCGATCGGATCTATTTCTGACATTTTTCCCCGGTGGTTTTTTGGTTTTTGTTTTTCATACCTGCTCGTGCGTCGACATGGCCGTGACCGAAGCCGGATGTGATCTGACTTACTGCAAAATGAGGGGAATCGTAGCCGTTCTGACCGGTGAGAAAGACATTACACAATCAATCAATCCATTCATCAGCTAATATGCAAATTATAAACTAAATGAACACCTGGGTGAGGACAGGAGCGGACAGGTGAGCAGGACAGGTGGAAACTGGTGGATTAATTCTGTGGATTTGTTGAATTAATGAGGGAAACTTTAGGAATTAATCCTAAAAATGTAAAAACATTTAAAGTGTTGCGGTCATGAGGATCAGGATGGAAACGCTGAGCTGCTCTGCTGGTTTCTGGATCTGTGACCCTCTGGTTGCATAACCTATAATCTGCAGCATAACAGGTCTGTGCACGACAGCAGATCTGGACTATAGAGGGATGTTTGGGAGATTACAGCTCCGACATGCCTCCTCTGAATGAACTGTTGGTGCTCATTAGATACTGTGGATAAATAGATAAATAGATCTGTGACACATTTCTGCAGATCCTGTTAGAATTTAATGATCTCTGGAAGGATGCAGCACATCATTGGTCTTCACAATGTCATGATATTTTGACAATAAAACGTTCAAATGTGACAATTTGATGAGTTTCTTTACCAGTTTTGATGTCAAACTGATCGTCTATGGGTGTTGGATTGTGAGTCAGTCAACACAAGACATCTGGAGATTTGTACTGCAGGATTTTATAATACATTTATAAGACACTTTATACACAAAGAATTACTGAAAAGGGAAAATTAAGTGTTTCCAAGAGCGCTGTCACTGTTCAAATGTGACATTTGATGGGTTCCTTGTTCAGTTTTAGCTGTAAACTGATTATCTTTGGGTTTGGGAGTGTTAGTTGGTCAACACAAGACATTTAGAGATATTCTAAAGAGCATTTCTCATTTTGATGACAAAAACATAATTATTTTGACAATCAAATGATAGTTACAGTAGTTTTGTTTGGCCAACAGTTACACAGTTAGTGCTCAAATGTGATATTTGATTGGTTCCTCGGTCAAGTTTGGCAGTAAACTGATTGCCGTAGGGTTTAGGAGTGCTAACCAGTCGACACAAGACATCTGGAGATTTGTACTGCTGGACAAAAAATAATCTACAAAAAAAAAATCATTATTTTAACAACCAAATGATAGTTTTAGTATTTTTTTTAGCAAAATATTAACCAATTAGTAATCGTGTGAAAATTTGATGGGTTCCTTTGTTAAATTTGCCAGTAAACTGATTGTCTTTGGGTTTGCGAGTGTTAACACGAGACATCTGGAGATTTGTGCTGCTGGACAAAGAAATCTACAAAAAATAATCATTATTTTGATAACTGAAATGAAGTTCTAGTACTTTTCTTGGCAAAAATGTGAAATAATTACTTCTCAAATGTGACATTTGATGGGTTCCTTGGCTGTAAACTGATTATCTTTTTTGGGTTTTGGAGAGTTAGTTGGTCAACACAAAACATCTAGAGATATTCTAAAGAGCATTTTTCATTTTGATGACAAAAAAAATTATTATTTTGACAATGAAATGATGGTTCTTGTATTTTCTTTTGGCCAAAAGTTTAATAATTAGTGCTCAAGTGTGACATTTGATGGGTTCCTTGTTCAGTTTTGACAGTAAATTGATCATCTTTGGGTTTTGGAGTGTTAGTCGGTCAACACAAGACATCTGGAGATTTGTGCTGCTGGACATTATAAAGATCCTTTTTCATTTTGTGGCAAAATGTTAAATAATTACTTCTCAAATGTGACAATTTGATGGGTTCTTTGTTCAGTTTTGACAGTAAACTGATGATCTTTGGGTTTGAGAGCGTTGGCCGATCAACACGAGACATCTGGAGATGAGATCTGAGCATTTTGTACAAACAGAGATATAGATCTATGATGCTGACTAAAGTCTTTTCATCTCTGCAGCTTTCATCAAGGAGAGGAAAATGGGTCTGAACGACTTCATCCAGAAGCTGGTGTCCACTCCACATATCTGCCAACAGTGAGTTCATCTACTAACGAGGGGTGATGTTAAATCTGGGATGGAAATCTGCTTCCTGCTCTCGTTGCTCCAGTATTTATTTCTGATCATTCGTCCATTCGGCCAAATCCAATCAGCTCCTGCAGGACGTTCCAGCAGGAGAATCATCTAAGAATAGTTGTTTCATGACGAGCCTCCACTAACAGTCCTCCACTGCATAATCACCTCCAGAGCAAATCCCCTCTGTTCCCTAGACCAAGATAAACCTGTAATTCAATTATTCCATGATGCCGTCCTGAACTCTGGGCCTCTCAGGGTTCTGGTTCTGATGCGATCCAGGAGGTAAGAAGGCCAGCCGACTGAACCTTCGGTCAGCATCGGCTTAATCTTTTCTCAGACGGGTTAGGAAGCTGAGCGCCGATGAGCTGTAAACTTGACCTGGAGGTTTCAGACGGTCAGACAGAACCTTAATCCAACCTTCATTCAGAACCAGACGAGGAATCAGACTGACTGAATAAACCAAACAGCTGCTCATATGTTCCTCTCTGTGTTTTCTTCCAGTGCTGAAGTCAACAACTTCCTGAAGATAGATGAGAACCAGAACGAGGAGGACTCTGAAACCGATCAGCTTCCTGATAGTCCGGTGAGAACAGAACGTCTCCTTGTTATCTCCGTCGTTTCCTTTTAACCCTCGTGTCGTCCTGTGGGTCAAAATTGACCCGTTTTAAAGTTTGAAAATGTGGGAAAAAAATATATATTTTCACAGTGAAACTTCTGATGTCCACATTTTCAACATTTTTGGGAAATCTTTGAACATTTTTTGGTGGAAAAAAAGAAATGTTAAAAATGTTTCTTAAGAACATTCACAGAAAAATCAACCAAAATCCAGCAAATTTAACTGGATTTTGGTTGATTTTTATGTGAATGTTCTTAAAGAAAATATTAGAAATTTTACTGATATATATGGAATCACTTTAGATATTTTTAGGATATTTTTTGGAAGATTTTTACTCATTTTTTGAAAATATTTACAAGAATTTTCTTGCCAAATTTGGGGAATTTTTTAATAATAAAACTTTTAAGGGAAAATTTTAAAGAATTATTGGAAATTTCTTCCTGAAGGTTTTGCAAATTTTCAGAAATCTGGGGAATTTTTTTGCTGAATTTTTGGATTTTTTTCCGACAAGGAAACAATATTTTTTGGTGCATGTAAATGAAGACAACAGGAGGGTTAAACATAAGGCAGCATGCTGATAAATTTCTCCATTTCACATGTTTCAGATGTGCCTAAATTCACGAAGTTCCCTGGCTGAGGACACTCAGTGAGTTGACTTGTAGATTCTCTTCATTCTAAACTGCAGTTTTAGCTCAAATATCAGCTCATGTTGGTAAAAATCCTAATTTTCTGTCCGTTTCCCTGCTTTAGGATCAAACCCTGTGATTTTGACTACCTCAAAATCATCGGGAAAGGCAGCTTTGGGAAGGTGAGTGTGTCTCTGCGGTTCATCCTTTATGTAACATCCTCTCCATACACCGATACTAAGGCCAGTCTGCCCGGATACAGGTCCTGCTGGCTCGGCACAAGGAGTCCACCAAATACTACGCTGTCAAAGTGCTGCAGAAGAAAATCATCCTGAAGAAGAAAGAGGTAAGGAACTAAACCCAGCTCCTTGTTTAGCATAAAGCCGTGAGAACAGAGTCTAACTCGTCTTCTAACTGGCCTCCAGCAAAAGCATATCATGGCGGAGCGCAGCGTGCTGATGAAGAACATCAAACATCCGTTCCTGGTGGGGCTGCACTACTCCTTCCAGACCACCGACAAGCTCTACTTTGTGCTGGACTACGTCAACGGTGGAGAGGTGAGGCCTCCGGATTCAGAATCAGGTCAGAACGAGGGTCTAATCGGAGCAGATGCTGACAGATGTTTTGTTTCCATCCAGCTGTTCTACCACCTCCAGAGAGAGAGGATCTTCCTGGAGCCCAGAGCTCGGTTCTACGCCGCCGAGATCGCAAGTGCACTCGGCTACCTGCACTCTCTGCACATTGTGTACAGGTAACGATGGTCCTGCAGCGCCCCCCGGTGGACATCTGTAGACATGACATGGAGGGAACATCACATTCTGCATTTTGAATCATGCTTTCTTCTTCTTCTTCTTCTTCTTCTTCTTGACAGGGACCTGAAGCCTGAGAACATCCTGTTGGACTCTCAGGGTCACATTGTCCTGACAGACTTCGGCCTCTGCAAGGAAGGTCTGGAGCCCACTGGGACCACCACCACCTTCTGTGGGACACCTGAGGTACAGAACTAACCTTAAGACCAGGGGTGTTCAACTCATCTTAGTCCAGGTTCCACATGCAGTTCAATCTGATCTCCAGTGGACTGGACCAGTAAAACCAGTAAAACCACAGCAGAATAACCTAGAAATAACCACAACTCCTAATGGTTCCTTTGTTTTACTGCAAAAATGTTCACATATAAGGAATTATCTTTTTACTAAACATCATAAACAACCTGAAATTTATGAAGAAAAATAAATTCAAGTTTATCATTTCCACATTACAACTTCCAGATCACAGTGTCGACAAAGGAACACAACATTTAGTCACCTGGAACTGAACAAGAGAGGATTTACTGGAGGATCACAACCACAAAAGTCAGGCAAAAAAAGACAAAAAACAACAAAAACAGGACAAAATATTACAAAAACGAGACAAAATGACAAAAAATGAGACGAATGACACGAAAGAAAACAATAAGAGACAAAAAATTGGCAAAACATTACAAAGCCACAAAAAAGACGAGACAACAAAGAAACACAAAACAACAAAAATGAGAAACAAAATGACAAAAACATGAGACAAGTGACAAAACTCAGACAAAAAAGACAAAAAACAACAAAAACAAGACAAAATATCAAAAAAATGAGACACAAATCGACAAAAATGAGACAAACGACATAAAACAAAACAAAACAATAACAGAGACAAAAAATAACACAAAACAGTTACATAGCGACAAAAAAATGGACAAAAAACACCGGCGAGACAAAAAAGAATCACAAAACGACAAAAACTTGAGACAAAAAAGACAAAAAATAAGACAAAATATTACAAAAATGAGACACAAAATGACAAAAGAACAATGAACAATCTAGTATTTTACTTTCTGATCCAAACATCTTGTCATGGTCTAAATGATTTTAAATTTATAGTTTTACTAATTTCCAATCTGCAGTTAATGTCTTCTCTGGAATTTTTACACTTTGAGGGCCGGATTGGACCCTCTGGAGGACCGCTTTTGGCCCACGGGCTGCATGTTGAACACCCCTGGTTTAGACATTGACACTTCCTCGGTAGAAATGCAGAAACAATAAGGGAGACGTTGTAAAAAGCGATGTTTTCTTGTTTCCCTCCTCTCAGTATCTGGCTCCAGAGGTTCTCCAGAAGCAGGCGTACGATCGCACTGTGGACTGGTGGTGTCTGGGATCAGTGCTCTACGAGATGCTCTACGGACTGGTGAGTCAAATCTACCACTTAAAACAAATCTATTAACTCTGTTTGTTGTAAAAGAAAAAAAATCTGTAAATAAATAGTAAAACTGGGGCAGCAAAGGTACCAGGTGATGATGGGACACTGTGATGTTTCAAAACAGTAAAAATGGTGAAAATAATGACAAATATCTGTAAAATAATGACTTTTTTAACCTGCTGTCAACATGCAAGTTAATGATTTTCTCTGTGATTTTACTGGATATGATCTAAAATAACAGATTTAAAAACATTTACTGTTTTAAAAACTTCAGTAAACATTATTTCTCCTTCCAGAAATGTGTTTAAATGCAGTAAAATTGTGTAATTTTACAGTCAAATTACCATTCACAGAAATGTATGTGGATATTATAGACAATTTTGGCTGTGTTTTTTTTTTTTAAACAGTCAACAAAAATGTAATAAATTACTACTTTTATTCCTGAGTTATTAATTGTATTTTAAGAAAACAGGGAAAATCTATAAAATGAAAATTAATAAGATATTTCAGATTTTTCAGTCCTTTTACATGATTTTACTCTTAAATACCTTCAAATGTCTACAAAACTAAAAACATTTTTTTTGCTGATTTAAATACAGTATAATATAGTATAATTTTACTAGATATGATCTACAATAAAACAAAACTGTGAAAATATGTAAAATAACTGTTAAAAAAAAAATCTTTAGTAAACATTATTTCTCTTTCCGAAAATGTATTTAAATGCGGAAAAATGGTTTTCTGCTCTGAGCTCACGTCACGTGCACGCTCCTGTTTTCTGTGTGCACAGGTTTGAGGTTAATATAAAGAAACCTTCAGTTCACTGAGAACATTTTTACTAACTGTTTTCTGGATTTTAGCAGCGAAACTTTCAGTTTTCTTGATGAATTTTCTTCTTTCTTCAGCAACACTGACCTCAATAAAAGCACAGAAACAAGCTGAGAACCACTCAGAGATGTTGAGGATGTTTTTCTTGGACATTATTTATAGTGTCGGCCTGTTTTTTTTCCAGTGAACTCATAAATTAATAAGGATTTTCTGTGATTTTACCACTTATTATCCATAATCTAACAAAACAGAAAGAATCTGTAAACTAACAGTCAACTGTGCAAACATTTAGAGTTAAATCCTGTTTGTAATGGTGTGTTTTCTCTCCACCAGCCTCCGTTCTACAGCCGTAACACCGCTGAGATGTACAACAACATCCTCCACAAATCCCCGGTGCTGAAGCCCAACGTGTCCAATGCCGGCAGGGAGCTGCTGGAAGGTCTGCTGCAGAAGGACCGCACCAAGAGGCTGGGGGTCAAGGACGACTTTGTAAGAGACGCAGATAAACCTGACGCCGGAACAGATCCATTATATCAGTCTGATGTCAGAATGCTCATCTAGTTTCTGTTTCCCTCCAGCTGGAGCTCAAGTATCATTCCTTCTTCTCTCCCATCAACTGGGACGACCTGATGGCCAAGAAGATCACACCTCCGTTTGTTCCCTCAGTGGTACGTTAGACGATGACTTTAACTCATGTTTATATTCATGAACACTCTGTGGTCCAAGTCCTCTAAATGAGTTAAAGTTGCTCTATATTAAAGTTGCTCTACAATGAGTTCAAGTTGACCTACACTACTGCTTTTCTTTCAATAATAAGGACATTTCGCGGTGACCCCCAAACTTTTAACGGTAGAGTAGGTATGAATGAACCTATGAGGGCAGAACTTTTCATAGATGAAATGTCTTCTCCTTCCTCCTTTTCTTCTCAGAGCGGTCCTACTGATCTGCGACACTTCGACCCAGAGTTCACCCACCTGCCGGTTTCCTCCTCTCTGTGCACCGACACCCTGACGGTGACCAGCAGCGTCAAGGAGGCGGCCGGAGCTTTTCCCGGCTTCTCCTACGGACCTCCGGCGGACCACTCCTTCATGTGAACGCCTTCATCCCGTCAGAACAACAACATAAACAGGACTAGAGCTGTGGTTGGTCTGGACACATGGACCACAGCAGAGCGGCCTGTCGATGAGAGGATCTAACAGCTTTGACGGATCTCGTGTACAGACGGAGGACTCTCATGTTTCAACACCGCCGGCGCTACACTTCTGCCTCAACCATCCACAACTACAAAACATGTGTGCCAAGTCTGGATGCAGCGTGGGGTCAGGAAACATCCCTCATGGCTGCCGGCGGAGTGACGCCAGGAGGAAGTGCCTGAGGTTCAAAAGGCAGTTTGGACAGCAGCAGCAGCGTTGGCAGGAGCCAGATTTATCAAAAAAAGAAGTATAAAAAACACAAAACCTGTTTCCGTTGTTTGGACTTTTGACCAGAGCGCTAGCCGTTACGGGTGATGCCTTTATGTTCAAGCTGTTTGTGTTTTTTCTTAAAGTTCGATGCATTTTGTTTTTGCTCGATTGCACTTGAGGAAACGAGGGTCGGAGAAGTGAAACATTTTGCTTCAAGCATCAACAACTCGGATTAGACCGCTGCATATCTTTCCAGTTGTTTATCTCATATCTCCTCTTTGGACAAAAGAATAACGGCATTTCAGTACCGGGGGTCCTCGACTTTTCGACGGAACTCCGGCGAAAATGTAAACAAAGTCGTTACGTTCATCACGATATCAATTAGTTCTTCAGAAAAGTCATGAATACCAACGACTTTCATGTATGTATGAGTCATTTTACGACACTCTTCTTCGAAGCACTGCCATCAGAAGAGTCTGACTCACGCTTGGGAGCCATAATGAAGGGCAAAAAGTTAGCGAATGTAGCACAATCCAAGGTGGCGTACAACCGGAGAATTTCAAACAAAGCTGTCTTTTAGTGCCGCGTTGATGCCTCTGCAAGATCCGTCTGGCTCCGTGTGGACGAATTCTTCTCAAGCAGAAAGTTTCTGTGTCGTGCACCTTCCAAATTTTTCTAACAATGCAGATAGAGACGCGGAAAACTGCAGGAGTAGAAGTTCAGAAATCCAGGCATTTATAGGATTCATCACACAGAGATCACCGTGGTAACTGGGTTTTGAACAGATTCATGGCATGAAATTAAAACTAACTGCTGAAATGCAACTATTCGGTAAAATGCCATGTTGTAAAAGGTGTAATCGATGTCAGACTTCTACTCCAGTTTAGCGCCATGTTAGATGTGTGTTTGCGAGTTTAGTAGCAGACGCGACACGGAGTTTAACGCCACACAAGTTCTCTCGAGCGGATTTCCAAGCATCTCATTTCCGCGTCACGTTCGTACGGTAAGCATAACCCAGCCTGTATTCGTCCGCTGCACGTATTTACCTGCTCCAACAAGTTCCACGTAATCAGTTCCGACGTAACTTCAAAACTCCGTAAGTCGTACACCGAGGACTCGCCCATGACCAGTTCTGACGCAATGACGAAACTCTGTACGTCGTAAACCGAGGACTCGCCCGTGACCAGTTCCGACGCAATGACGAAACTCCGTATGTCGTAAACTGAGGACTTGCCCATGACCAGTTCTGACGATACGACAAAACGCCGAATGTCGTACACCGAGGACTCGCCTATGACCAGTTGTGACGTAGCGACGAAACTCTTTACATAGTAAACCAAGGACTCGCCCATGACCGGTTCCAACGTAACTTAGAAACTCTTTACGTCGTAAACCGCGGATTCGACTGTAACCAGTTCTGACAATATGACGAAACGTCGTATGTCGAGGACGTCGTAAACCGAGGACCCTCTGTAATCTGCACTACTAGTGACACTCAGACCAAAACTCACTTTTCTTTGACCTGTTTGTCCTCATAAACTGAAAATCAAACTTTACTGTACTGTGTAGAGAAAAAAAAAAGAAGTTACATATATTTTATTGTATTTTATTAACTGCAAACATTCACTGTTTACTCTTAAGAAGGTTCTGCATTTAGTGTACATAAGTTCTAAATGTTTCCTCATGTGTATATATACGTATAAATAGATTTATGAAACTTCTATTTCAACTATGGCAATAAATTTATTTTTCTTTTCATCTAAATGTTAGTTAATCTATATCTGCTGTTGGCAAACTTAATGAAGGAGTTCTCTGACTGATCCGGAGAGTGCGACAGTTCAACCAGCAATAATCGGCCCCCATCAGTAATAGCACATCCAGCCTGTAAATCCATCTGTTTGAAATGAAAGTGATTGCTGTTTTATTGCAAACACTCCAGAAAAAAACTCTAGACAAATTATTACAAATGTCTGTGTGTATTTATGCATCATGTAGAGAAGAACTGTGAATGTCTCGTGCCTGTCCAAGGCGGCTTGATCCATGTTTATTGTACATATCGCTCTTCCCCAAACCTTTCTAGAAGATAATCTGTAAAATAAAGTGCTTCAGAGAGGAACCACTAGGTGGAGCAGTTTAGCCGCTGTCCTGCTGCGTTGTTCTGGAAAGTGCAATAAAATATTAAGACGGAAAGAATAATTAAAGTAATTTATGCTCTGATGTTCATTAAATTATTAAGAGGATTGTCTTTGTTTTGCTGCATCGTGTCTCACAGAAAAACAACAGTAAATGAATTTTCCAGCCTGCTGAAAGCATAAACGGCAACAACAACAACATAACACAGTTCTAATCGTTTTCTTCCACATTTGGAAGCGTTAATTTTCTGTTTTGTATTTTTTATGTGTATTTATTTTTATGCCACTGCTACTGTACGAATAAGAAAATTTACATGATCAACTGAAATACTGAACTGTAATCTGTGTCAGAAATGGCAAATAAAATCTCTAAAATCACCTGCTGTCAACGTGCAAGTTCATGCTTTTCTCCGTGATTTTACTGGATATGATCTAAAATAAAAAGACAACTGAAAATATGTAAAATATTTAACATTTACCATTTTATAATCTTCAGTAAACATTACTTCTCCTTCCAAAAATGTATTTAAATGCAGTAAAATTGTGTAATTTTAGAGTCAAATTACCATTTACAGAAATATATGTGGATATAATTGACGGTTTGGCTTGTTTTTTTGTTGGTTTTTTTTTTTTGACAGTTAACATGTAAATTGCTACTTTTATTCCTATGAGTTATTAAAACAGGGAAAAATTTGTAAAATGGCAGTTAAAAAAATTCAGATTTTTCAGTCCTTCTTTTACATGATTTTACTCTTAAATGTCTGCAAAAGTCTATGAAAGAAAAATATTTTTTGCTGATTTAAATACAATATAATACAGTATAATTTTTACTAGATATGATCTATAATAAAAAGAAAATTGTGAAAGTATGTGAAATAACAGTTTAAAAAACATTTACCATTTAAAAATTTGCATTATCTTTCCTTCAAAAAATGCATTTAAATGCAGTAAAATTGTGTAATTTTACAGTCAGATTGCCATTTACAGAAATATATGTGGATATTATTTACAGCTTTGGCTTATTTTTCTGTTTGGTTTTTTTTTAGTGAAAATGTAAATAATTTTATTCCCATGAGTTATTAAAACTGGGAAAAAAAATCTATAAAATGACAGTTAAAAAACATATTTCACATTTCAGGTTTCACAGAAAAACAACAGTAAGTTAATTTCCAAATCTGCTGAAAGCATAAAGGAAACAACAACAACAACACACAGTTCTAATTGTTTTCTTCCACATTTGGAAGCGTTAATTTTCTGTTTTGTATTTTTTATGTGTATTTATTTTCATGCCACTGCTACTGTATGAATAAGAAAATTTACATGATCAACTGAAATTTTCTCCGAGTGTCCCTGATCCCAGAGCTGGATGCTTCAGATCTGTGGTTGTTCTCCCACCAACTGGCCTAATCTCCATCTGTGGGATGCTGCTGCTGCTGACCTTCCTCCAGCCCACTGCTTCCAGCTGCCCATTTCCATCAATCTACTCTGCATCACCCTCACTATACTTGATTTGTTCATCTAGTTACTGATTGAATTTCACTACCAGCTATATATGTAGTATATTTAATGCCAGAGCCGTACATCATAACAGTAAACTATGAATCAGTTTACATGTTAGCTTCTACTTTGTATGTATCATCTGTCTTATCATACATGGATCCAACTGTGTGTTATATGTTCCTTGTCCCCCCCACCCCCCTCTTCTCCCGTCCCTCCCCCTCTACCTCTCTACCTCCATCCCTCTATCTCTACCTCTTCTGTCCCTCTCAACCCTCCTTCCAGCAGCAGATGGGTCCCCCCACATTAGATCCAGGTTCTGCTCCAGGTTTTTTTCCCTGTTAAAAGGGTGTTTTCCTGCCACTGTCTCCTTAGGGCTGCTCTGGGGGTTCAGGCATATGGGTTCTGTAAAGCATCTTGAGACAATTTGACTGTAAGTGGCGCTATATAAATAAAATTGAATTGAAATACTGAACTGTAATGTGTGTCAGAAATGGCAAATAAAATCTCTAAAATCAGGCTGTTTGTTCTGTTTTTGCTCGTAATGCAACTTTTACAAAACCGGCCGACAGGACGGATGTTAGCTGGACTTTGGTGCTTCGGTTTACAAATTCTAAAGATATTGGTCAGTCATGATCCAGCTGGACGACCAGGCCGGCAGCCGAGCTGAGAAAGATGATAACCATGGATGGGCCACAAACATGACTGCTATTCTTGATAAAACGCCTGCAAGATTTGGTTTTAATAAAAAAATAATAATACATAGGTAGAAAAACACATTTATGTTCCCACAGATTAAAACTTTCTTACCTGGGCTCTCCAGCGCTGGCTAGAAGAAGTTTAGAAGATATGGTGAAACATCTTTCTAGAGTAGAGTGAAAAACGCCAAGTTAGTAGAGGTTGTACAAATAAAAATGTTAAATATCTATAACATTTAGAGCTTCATTTTTTTTCTCTAGCATTGGTAACACCTGTGGGCTCTTAGAAATACGTTGGACATATTGATTCCAAAATCCCAAACTGGAGAAATTCAAATTTAGTTTTTGTCTTTTTTAACCCAAGGTCAGAAATGACAATGCAACTAATCAATTACTTTCATTTTTGATTCTTTTCTTGATTAAGTTTGTTCTACAAAATGTCACACAAAGGTAAAAAATGGATATCAGCGTTTTCCAGAGTCCAGGGTGACATCAAATGACAAGATATCAGTTTGATTCTATAGTGGAGGAAAGAAATATGACAATATTCAAATTTAGGAAGCTGGAATAAAAAAATATCAAAGTGTTTTCTTTAAAAATTTACTATAACTGATCAGTCGACTATAAAAGTAGACTACTAATTGAGTCATCATCGCACTCTCCTCATAACAGGTGACTGGGGTTTGACTATATACAAAAGAAAAAAGTACAGTAAAATAAACAAAAATCATAATTATGCTGGAATAAATTAAAGCCTCATTAACAAAATGGTTTTAAAAAACTGAAATTCTCATAATTTTGGTGCTGTAAAAAACTCTTTAGCTAGGTGCCAAAAATTCCTTCATGCAGGAAAAACCTTCTAATAAGAAATGAACTATTTTTTCCCTTAGCTATTAATCTGTCACAAACTACAGTAAATTGGTTGATCACTTGGTATATTAGAACACAAGAAAAATGTCTGGTATCAAAGAGAGGCACAAACTACTCACAATTAATTAGCTGAAACAAGAAAATACCTCAAATTTCCCTTATTTATAACAATATTTTGCTGATACATATTTTGTTTTTACTTAAGTTTTTTGACTTTACATAATTTTTTTCTATATAAATTCCATGTGGTCCCAAAGAAACATACCTTAAATTTAACAATATTTTTTTTAGATCACAAATGGCAATTAGCCTAAATTCAGCTAGTTTGAAATTAGCCAAAACAACTAATTCACAAACAGCTATTTCCTACGAATTTTCAACCAGTTGTTCGACATTACAGGGCAGTTAATGGCAGTTAAAAACCTTGCGACAAACTTGACGGCTGTAAAAACGCGGGCTGGCCTGTCCCTAAGACAAATGTGTGCAGTTCTCTCCTCACCTGTCGCACCTGTCGCCTCCCGTGGCGCCAAACAAAACGGGTTTCTGTGAATCAACGGTTCGCGCATGCGCGGTAAGCCCCGCAACGAGAGCGCTTCCTGCCAAATAGTGCTCCCTAACAACAGACAAAGCTTGTCAGAGTGGATTCCGGTGAAGAAAACCTCCGTAACGGCGCTCCTGCTTTCCTCCTTCAATGGTAAGACCGGCTCCGATTCTCTCTCTGTCCGGACGGTTCGGTTCTGGGTTCGGGTGAGCTGCTCGGCCGGTCCTTCCACACGCTGCCGTTTCTGTACCCGCTCCAACGGCTGCTGGGCCCCGACTAATCTCTGGAGCGGGAAACTTTCACGGCCTGGCCAAACTAGGTCCACCTAAGCAAGTTTCGAACCTGTGAACTTTATCTAGTCGACAGGACCGGACTCTTTTAAAAACAGTTTGTCAGATTAGGAGAAATCGGAACCGCTAGCTAGCTTAGTTAGCTTGGGAGCTTGTACGGTGGCGTCTAAATGCTGGTCCTGTGTGCTCTGTTTATGCCCTCTTCAGTTGGTAGTTGGTAATTAACTAGTTGTTCGTGTTTACATGTTGGAGTTAAATAGTGTTTCAGGCCTGTTGGGGTTAAACTGAAGCCACTGCTTCCCAGGAAGTAGTCTGTTGCCTGGCTTCACCTTCACAGCAGGCCGTCTCCGGCTATTTGCTGGATGCGGCTAATCTAACCGTGGTCGGCTAGCTGATGACAGACACACCTTTACCTGAGCTGATGCCGTCCGTCCCGGTCTGCAGAGGTCTCAGGATCCGGATAGTTAGATTTTCAGCTCCTGATTTCAACTTTTTTAATCATATTTCAGAGCAAAATCAATATAGAATGTGAGGTCATCCCATTTTCTTTATATTCCGAGGTGTCAAACATGAGGCCCGTGGGCCAAAAGCGGTCCTCCAGAGGGTCCAATCCGGCCCTCAAAGTGTAAAAAATTCCAGAGAAGACATTAACTGCAGATTGTAAATTAGTGAAACTATAAATTTAAAATAATTTCTAGACCATGACAAGTTGTTTTGATCCTAAACTACTTTGCTCATTGGTTCTTTTGTCATTTTGTGTCTCATTTTTGCAATGTTTTGTCTTCTTTTTGTTGTTTTCTTGTCTGACTTTCGTTATTTGTCTCATGTTTTTGTCGTTTTGTGTTTCCTATTTATCTCGCTTGTGTTGTCTATTTTTTGTCATTTTGTTTCTTGATTTTGTCATTCGTGTAATTTTTTGTCTTGTTTTTGTAGTTCTGTCTTTTTTTGTCTTATTTGGTCATTTGTCCATTTTTTGTCACTTTGTAACTTTTTTTGTCTAATTTTTTTGTCTCTTTTTTGTTTTATTTGGTGTCATTTGTCTCTTTTTTTGTTGTTTAGTGTCTTGTTTTTGTCATTTTGCGTTTGTTTTTGTAATATTTTGTCTGTTGTTTTTTTTGTCTGACTTGTTGTTTGTCTCATGTTTTTGTTGCTTTGTGTTTCCTTTTGATCTTACTTATGTTGATTGTCTATTTTTCTTGTCATTTTGTTTCTCACTTTGGTCATTTTTTGTCTCATTTTTGTGATTTGTGTCTTTTTTGTCTCACTTGTGTTGTTTGTCTAATTTTTTGTTGTTTAGTGTCTCGGTTTTGTCATTTTGCATTTCCTATTTTTCTCTCTTTTTTGTGTTATTTTTGTAATTTTTTCTTTCACTTTATTTGTTGTTTTTTGTCTCATTTTTGTTGTTTTGTGTATTTTTTTGTCTGGCTTGTGTCGTTTGTCCATTTTTTTTGTCTCTTTGTGTCTCGGTTTTGTAATATCTTGTTTTACTTGTATTTTGGCTTTTTTTTTTTGTCTGGATGCGGCTAACCTAATGGTGGTCGGCTAGCTGGTGACAGACACACCTTTACCTGAGCTGATGTGGTCTGCAGAGGTCTTAGAATCCGGATAGTTAAATTTTCAGCTCCTAATTTCACCTTCTTTTATGTTACTTCAGAGCAAAATGAATATAAAATGTGAGGTTATCCCATTTTCTTTGTATTCTACATTATTATCACACTGAGTGCAGGATATCTGGACCAAACTGTGTCCTAAAATTAATATTATTGATGATAATTTACAGAGTTAGAATCATGTGTAAAGTTGTGCTTGTGTACTTTAGATCAGGTGTGTCCAACACGAGGCCTGCGGGCCAAAAGCGGTCCTGCAGAGGGTTCAATCCGGCCCTCAAAGTGTAAACATTCCAGAGAAGACATTACCTGCAGATTGTAAATTAGTAAAAGTATAAATTTGAAATAATTTCTAGACCTTGACAAGTTGTTTTGATCATAAAGTAAAATACTAGATTGTTCATTGTTCTTTTGTCGTTTTGTGTCTCATTTTTGTAATATTTTCTCCTGTTTTTGTTGTGTTTTTTGTCTTGTTTTTTGTGGGGGTTTTTGTCATTTGTCTCAGGTTTTTGTTGTTTTGTTTGTGTCGTTTGTAATTTTTTGGGTAGTTTTTGTCATTTGTCCATTGTTTTGTCGCTTTCTAACTTTTTTGTCTACTATTTTGTCTCTTTTTTTGGTTTTGTGTCATGGTCTCATTTTTATTATTTTGTGTCTCATTTTTGTAATTTTTGTTGTGTTTTTTGTGGGGTTTTTTTGTCATTTGTCTCAGGTTTTTGTTGTTTTGTTTTGTTTGTGTCGTTTGTCCATTGTTTTGTCACTTTCTAACTTTTTTGTCTACTATTTTGTCTGGTTTTTTGTTTTGTGTCATCGTCTCATTTTTATTGTTTTGTGTCTCATTTTTGTAATTTTTGTCCTGTTTTTGTTGTTTTTTTTGTCTTGTTTTTGACTGACTTTTGATGTTGTGTGTTGTGTTGTATGTTTTTGTTGATTTCTTTCTTGCCTCCACCAGGCCAGGTCAGCTCCGCAGCATCAGTTACCAGGAGATCTAGCTCCGCAGCATCAGTTACCAGGAGATCTAGTTCCACAGCATCAGTTACCATGGAGATCTAGCTCTGCAGCATCAGTTACCAGGAGATCTAGCTCCGCAGCATCAGTTACCAGGAGATCTAGCTCCACAGCATCAGTTACCAGGAGATCTAGCTCTGCAGCATCAGACCATGGAGATCTGGCTCTGCAGCATCAGTTACCATGGAGATCTAGCTCTGCAGCATCAGTTACCAGGAGATCTAGCTCCGCAGCATCAGTTACCATGGAGATCTAGCTCTGCAGCATCAGTTACCATGGAGATCTGGCTCTGCAGCATCAGTTACCAGGAGATCTAGCTCCACAGCATCAGTTACCAGGAGATCTAGCTCTGCAGCATCAGACCATGGAGATCTAGCTCTGCAGCATCAGTTACTGTGGAGATCTGGCTCTGCAGCATCAGTTACCATGGAGATCTGGCTCTGCAGCATCAGTTACCATGGAGATCTAGCTCTGCAGCATCAGTTACCAGGAGATCTAGCTCCGCAGCATCAGTTGCCATGGAGATCTAGCTCTGCAGCATCAGTTGCCATGGAGATCTAGCTCCACAGCATCAGTTACCATGGAGATCTAGCTCTGCAGCATCAGTTACCAGGAGATCTAGCTCCGCAGCATCAGTTACCAGGAGATCTAGCTCTGCAGCATCAGACCATGGAGATCTGGCTCTGCAGCATCAGATCATGGAGATCTGGCTCTGCAGCATCAGTTACCATGGAGATCTAGCTCTGCAGCATCAGTTACCAGGAGATCTAGCTCCACAGCATCAGTTACCATGGAGATCTAGCTCTGCAGCATCAGTTACCAGGAGATCTGGCTCTGCAGCATCAGTTACCAGGAGATCTAGCTCCACAGCATCAGTTACCATGGAGATCTAGCTCTGCAGCATCAGTTACCATGGAGATCTAGCTCTGCAGCATCAGTTACTGTGGAGATCTAGCTCTGCAGCCTCAGTTACCGTGGAGATCTAGCTCTGCAGCCTCAGTTACCATGGAGATCTAGCTCCGCAGCATCAGTTACCATGGAGATCTAGCTCTGCAGCCTCAGTTACCATGGAGATCTAGCTCCGCAGCATCAGTTACCATGGAGATCTAGCTCCGCAGCATCAGTTGCCATGGAGATCTGGCTCTGCAGCATCAGTTGCCATGGAGCTCTAGCTCCGCGTCATCAGTTTCCATGGAGATCTAGCTCTGCAGCCTCAGTTGCCATGGAGATCTAGCTCCGCAGCATCAGTTACCATGGAGATCTGGCTCCGCAGCATCAGTTGCCATGGAGATCTAGCTCCACAGCATCAGTTGCCATGGAGATCTAGCTCTGCAGCATCAGTTGCCATGGAGATCTGGCTCCACAGCATCAGTTGCCATGGAGATCTAGCTCTGCAGCGTCTGTTACCATGGAGATCTAGCTCCACGTCATCAGTTGCCATGGAGATCTAGCTCCACAGCATCAGTTGCCATGGAGATCTAGCTCTGCAGCATCAGTTGCCATGGAGATCTAGCTCCACGTCATCAGTTACCATGGAGATCTCGCTCCACGTCATCAGTTACCATGGAGATCTAGCTCCGCGTCATCAGTTACCATGGAGATCTAGCTCTGCAGCATCAGTTACCATGGAGATCTAGCTCTGCAGCATCAGTTGCCATGGAGATCTAGCTCTGCAGCGTCTGTTACCATGGAGATCTAGCTCCATGTGATCAGTTACCATGGAGATCTAGCTGGTTAAAAGAGAAGAAAACTCTGACTTTAGGCTCGACAAACCTGCTAACATGTGAATCTTGCTTGGTGGTGTGGCCCTCAGCTCGGTTACTGATCATTTCGATGATTTCAAGTCTGTTAAATGAGCAGAAATAAGCAGGAGCAGCAGTGATCTGTGATTCTCTGGTTGGATAAATGATTCTTAATTTTAAAAAAGCTGCAGCCTGAGAGTAGAGGATGTTCTTGCGTCTTAATTAAAGCGACGCACACTTTGGTTGAAATATCTAAAATTCTGTGGGTTAATTTGCTGCCAGAAAAGCCTATTTTGCATCAAATTTGATACGTAGTTTTGAGTTCACTGATATGAATCTTGCTTTAGCTCACATGTACTTGAAGGGTCTGACCAACTGAGGCGGCACGCTTCTGATTCTGATAAACAACCAAATGGCACATCGGTGGTGGTTTTAAATTTGACGTCTGACCTGTTTTCTCCCTCTGTGTTTACATTATGTCAGATAAATGTTCCATCCCTCCAACTGTGGTGAGAAGGCCGGACAGAACGAGATTAGATCTTATCCCCCGGGGGCATCTATTGATATGACAGCTTGCACCTGAGCAGCTAAAGCTTCAGGAGAGTATGTTTTCTTAGAATGTAGGTTAGGTCATATGTAAGGCGACACACAGCCTTAATCCCGCTGCGAACACAAAGAGCGCCGGGACGTTGGGTAACACCACACGTGCCTCACCTGCAGGGTCTCATGCCGGAGATTAGACCAGGTTGGCCCACTTCCTGTGGTCAGCCGATGATAGGGGAGGGGTCCATCGATATTTTTTTTGGGTGGGGGGCAGCAGGGAGCTACATAAGGCTGCTTTCCCACCATTATTTCCTCGCTGTGTGTTGGTGTTTGCAGGGTCCCGACAGGCTCTCCGGCTGCAGAGAGTAGGCTGAGCGTGCAGACATGTCGGGTCGCTCTGCTGCAGAGATGGACGACTCGCAGGAGCTGCCGGTGAGTCCAGATGGGAAACTGTGCATTGTTTACTGCGTTTGTTGCACGGTGATGCAGATATCATGTCTCGTTCACTTTTCTTATATAGAAGCTAAAGTTTGAAGGGCAACTGACTGAAAGTAGCCGTTTTTGCACACATTTATAGTTTAGTCCAAAAAAGCTTCTTTAAGACACTGTGTTCGGTTGTGGCAAATTGCAAAATCTGGATGGTGAAACATTTTTCTACAGATGATGAGCAGAGTAGAGGCTGGAAACATGGGAATATAATTTCAAAATGAAATGTGTTCAAATTGACAGAAGCCTTTCAAAAATGTTTCAAAATATTGCTTAAAGTTGGTTTAAATTCGTCTAAAATAACAAAATAGTCAACAATGACTCGAAAATGATTCAAAATATTGCCTAAAGTTTAAAAGATAATTGCCTCAAAGTAGCTGTTTTTGCACACATTTATAAATAGTTTCCTTCATAAAAAGCATCTTTATGACATTATGTTTGATTGTGGCAAATTCCAAAAAAGTTGGTTAAATAGTAGTAAAAATAATCAAAGTAAAGCACTGGAAAGTAGAAAATGTGCAAAAAAAGTTATTTCTCTGTAATTTTGCAGCACAGCAGGTATTGAAAAACTTTCTAGTTTGTGTCTGATCTGTGTCTCAATAAATTTTCTCTTAGAGAAACTAAAGCTGAGGGGATTTCAGAGGGAACTGGACACAATTATGAATATTTTACTCCACAATAAGCATCTTTAAGACATTCTGGTTGTCTGTGGTAACTTGTAAAATCCAAATGAATCGGTTAGATAATCGAAGCAATAAAATATTAAAGACTGGTAAATAGTTTTTTCTGATTTGTCATCTGTTTTTACTTTTTAATTTAGTAAGAAAAGCAGAAAAAATGCATAAAAGCACGAGATGGTGCCAAACTTTCATATTTGTGTCTGACCCATTCACAGCTTGTTCTGTGTTTTATATAATTATGATAGCAGACATTCACACAACATATTATTAATGTTTTTTTATTTGCAGTTTAGAGCGAATACAGTCTGTGCTCCTGAATTATTTTTGCTTTCATGTTTTAAACGGGCAGTTTTCGCCGTCTGGTTCATATAAATCTAATTTAACCATTGTTTTTATTTTCATATGACTTTGTTCAGCTGCAGTATTGAGGGGAAAATAAAGTTCATCTCATTTCTGTGCAGCAGCAGAGAAAACAGAATTAAAAGCTTTTCTGTAAACTTGTGCATTTGCAGGCAAAGAAGGCCAAGATTGAGCTCGACGGTGGACTGGAGAAGGAGCAGAGGTTGGTTTTCATCTTTTAAACTGCTGCTGAGAGGAAAATCTAGACTTTTGATGGGATTATTGAAGATATTATTCCTCCATGATGTTTGTTTATTTCTCAGATGACTACAGATTAGGTGCAGACATTCTCTAATTCCAGTGGATTCTTGTTGCTCTTTCAGTAATTTGGGTGACGATGGGAGTCCGGCTTCTGTTTTAGCTTCATCGGAGCAGGACGGCTCGTATTCTGCTCTGTCCACTGCACAGCTCGACCCAGGTCAGCAGAACATGTTAAATAAAACCTCTTAATGTCCAGAAATGCTGCCGTGGTGTTGATTTTATCTCTGGTTGCAGGTGAACATGAGCAGTCCAATGCAGACAGAGGAGCAGCATCTCAAACATGTGGCGACTCCATTAACTCGTACGCACATTCAGGTACAAACACAAACCGTGTGACTTCTAAACGGCTCTGTCAGGAAAACTAAACCTAAAACTGAAGCTGTTTTATTTTCATTCCAGCCGCCGACACAACAGCCACGTCTGAATACACCCAGCAGGTTTATCAGGGAAGCAGGTGAGTTCACGTCTTCTCATTTATCATGTTCTGATGTAAGAACATGAGATTTAACCCTCTGAACTCCAAACACACCAGCAGGTTTAAAAGCAATGTTATCTTTAAAAAACTGCCAAAATGACTCCATTTATCAGAGCTAGAAACTGGAAAAACAGACAGACTTGTAGGATTTTCAACATTTATAAAGAGCCCCTTTGTTTCGGGAAAATTAACCAAATCTAAACCTAAAATTGTGATTTTACATCAAAATCAATTTATTCTGCAGGCAGTGTTTCCACAGAGAGACTGAGAGGAAAATCAGAGCTACTGGATGAATAAGTAAACGCAGCTTGACTCAGAAACAGTGAACAGAGGAGGAGGTTGATGGAGATCCATTCAGCATGGTGAAACATCTTTCTGCATATGATGAGCACAGTAGTGAGGAAACATGGAGAAAAATGTGTTCAAAATAATAACGATAAAAAACAAAACGACAAAAAAGAGAAACAAAATGACCAAAACGAGACTCAAAACAAAAAAGACAAGACGCAAAACGACAAAGATGAGACACAAAACGACAAAGACGAGACACAAAACGACAAAGATGAGACACAAAACGACAAAGACGAGGCCCCCGGATGGCTCAGCTGGTTGAGTGGGTGACTATGAACTGGGGCTATAGTTCCTGATGCAGCCGCCTGGGTTCCATTCCTGCTCACGACTCTTTACTGCATGTCCTTCCCCCAAGCTTCTCCCCACTTTCCTGTCTGTCTCTCCACTTACCTATCAAATAAAAGCCACAAAGGCCAAAAAAATAACTCGAGACACAAAATGGAGACAAAAGACAGAGTAAAATCAAAGTTACTGGATGAATAAAATAAGACTTCATATAGGACATATAGTAAAAGCAGTAATAGAGTTTAACAGGTCAAAGATAACAACTCATCGTGTATTTGTGTATGTATATAGAACCTGCATTGCTTTAACTGCCTGTTAGTGAGAAAATGTGTTGAATTGGGAAATTCAGTGATGAACAGTTTTAATGTAGTATTTTTTGCAAACTGTTTGTGTAATTTTTGAAAGAGATGAATGATGACAATTTTTCTGACTTTCTTCAAGGACCTTATAGTCTCAGAGTTAGAAATCTCTTATTCTTTTTGTTTTATTATTTCTAACTCTAATAAGTGGTGAGATTTTGGCTTTTTTTAAGATACTGCATTCTTTCAAACCACAGCTTCTGGGGCTGAGAGAGTTCCATAAACTTTCTGTGTGGAGAAAAAGCTGGAAAGTAAATGTCCAGTTTTACGGGTGCCCAGATGGCGACCCATGAACAAAGGCTGTAGTCTCTGATGCAGCGGCCTGCCTTTGATTCCAGCTCACGGCTCTTTGTTGCAGGTCTTTCCTATTCTCCTGTCTGCCTCTCAACTAAACTGTCTAATAAAGCCAACAAAAATAACTTCAACCCTTTAACGCTGATCATCGTGAATTCGCATCATACAGCTTTCATTCAGACTGCAGCTGAGATCGCGTATCCATTCCCCCAGTGCTGGTTTGTGCATATTCAGTATGTACCTAGGAACCTTTTGTAAGCATTGGTTTCTCATAGGACTGGTCAGAGTGGGACCTACATTATTATACATCTATTCTATGTGCTACAGATAAATTATCAATCTCTGCTTAATTTAGCATCAGCTGGAAAGCAAAAACACAAATTATTGTAAATAAATTCAGGCGTCAAAGGGTTTAAAAACCAAAACTCCAGTTTTCCACGTTTTACCTGGTTCTGCAGCAGCTTCTAACCCTTGGCTCCTGTCCTCCAGCCCAGCAGTGACGTCCTACACCGGCCAGGTCTCCTTCCCTCCTCTGGCTCAGTCCACCGTGTACTCGGCCTTCCCCCAGACCGGACAGACTTACGGCCTTCCACCGTTCGGTCAGTGCTCCCTCCTCCTCTAACAGCCTGCCCACTAAAACCAGCAGCACACCTCCGTTACTCTGCTCCTCAGGCCTCACTGTGCTTCGGCTTACCTCTGGTTTCTTTAACTTCTCCTCAGTGATCCACTTCTGTCGCCGCCTCTTTACTTTCTGCTCCCGTTGCTCTCTTCCTGTCTTCAGGTGCTATGTGGCCAGGCATAAAAACAGAGACAGGGCTGCCTGAGGCGCCCTCTGGTGGCCAGCCTGGGTTTCTCAGCTTCAGCACCGCATATACCTCAACCCAGCCCGGCCAGCTGCACTACTCATACCCCAGCCAAGGCAAGCTGCACCCTGCCTCACCAGATACCGCTGCCACCCTGCTGCAAGTTCCTCAGCTGCACAGAGACACCGGAGGACTTGCAGCAGTTTCTTTCTCTTCACACCACATGAAAACATACTTTTTCTGTAGTGTTTGGCTCCGTTGTAAAGACTTTTCTCTGTTTCAGGCTCCAGCTTCACAACATCCAGCGTCTACTCCAACATCCCCTCAGCTACAGCCGTCACCACGGCCTCCACAGCAGCAGCAGCACACCAGGTCAGTTAGTGGTTAGTGGGCCTCAGGATGTCCACCAGCATGCTGTGGAAGCAGGGAAACTCATCCGAGGCAGTCCGCTCGCTGTGTAGTCCTATTTCTAGGAGTTGCTGCCAGCTGCAGCCGTTAACCCAACAGGGTAACGATGCACCGTACAAGATCTCACACACACGACCAGTGGAGAACACTTAATCACCTAAACACTGGTTTTAGTCGCCTTCAGACTGCTTTTAGTCGCCTTCAGACTGGTTTTATTCACCTTCAGACTGGTTTTATTCACCTTCAGACTGGTTTTATTCACCTTCAGACTGGTTTTAGTCGCCTTCAGACTGGTTTTAGTCGCCTTCAGACTGGTTTTAGTCGCCTTCAGACTGGTTTTAGTCGCCTTCAGACTGGTTTTAGTCACCTTCAGACTGGTTTTAGTCACCTTCAGACTGGTTTTTGGATGAAATTTGCAGGGAAGGTCAGAAATGACACAGGAACCACCTGATCAGATTTTGGTATTATGGGATGTATTGTAGTTTTGTTTGAATAAAGTAGCCAATAAACTTAATTCAGTTTATGGTGGAAATGTTTGATCTGTCCTGAATGTGCAGAAAGTTTTGAACATTACTGAAACACATGTGAACTTAAAGCTCTGTGTTCTTTTATATATTTTATATATATATATATATATATATGTATATATATATATATATATATATATATATATATATATATATATATATATATATATATATATATATATATATATATATATATATATATATATATATATATATATATGTATGTGCATTAAAATTCACCGGAATGCAGGAATTTCAGTTTTTAATGCTCCATGTTCAAACTAATCTACACCAACAACATAAATAGAACTTTACAAACGAAAATATGTTAATTAACTAATAGGTTTAGCTGTAGTTGTTATGTAAAGTTATTGATGCAAACTGGTTGACAGATTAGCTTTGTGAAAGAGTGAAAACAAACCCGGGATCATAACTACTGAATATACATTCTTCTATTGCTGTTCTGTGCAATGTTCTTCTTTTTCAATCATCAAAATCTGTTATAAAAGGAAAAATAAACATATTTTAAACATGAAATCATTCAAAAATATAATACAAATAATAATACAGATGATTATTGTTAATCAAAATGGCAAAAACACCCCACATTGATTCTTTTACGGGTCATTTTTGACCCACTTATGGAAGAGTGTAGGTCCAATCACTGGAGCATCTGAGGGTTAAACTGCAGCATCCTAATAGGAGATGAGACCATGACAGTGCGATTCATAAAATAATATCAGATAAATGGTGCCTAAACATATTTATGTGTGCAAAAGTTCCAGGTCAAACCAAGTTCAGTATTTATGTCTTTGAGGTCGATGCTTTTCCAGATTAATTTCATCTGATTCTGACACAGAACCTGAACCCAGCTAATGATGGGATTATTTTTGCAAGATGTATGTTGCTGTTATCAGTAATTATTTGTTTTATTTGTTTTCTGTAGGAGTTCAGCAGCTACAACTCTCTGGGTCAGAGCCAGTTCTCCCAGTACTACAGTCTGCCTCCCAGTTATGTTCCTGCTGGTCTGCCCAGCAGTGATGAGCACAGCGCTGGTGTTGGAGCAGCCGGATATTCAGCGGTGAAGTCGGAGGAAGCCGCTTCAGCTGGACTTCCTCCCAGAGGTGGTTTTTGTTCTTTATCTGCACGTCATGCTGCTGTTTCAGAACCAACCTGTGATCAGTGTTTGTTTTGTTCAGCAGCATTTATTCACCTGTAGTCTGTAGTTGCACCAGAAGCTGCAGGTCAGAGCTGGTTATATGTAGAGTCAGACATGTGGACATACCTGGAGTCTAGTATGAAGTGGATTAAACAAAGACTCCATTCAGAGAATTATGCCTCGAGGAATTTTAGTAATCGAATTACTCCAATAGCTTGAGGAATCGTTGTAGCCCTAATTGACGTCTCTAATTGTAGTTCTGGTTCGTGAAACTCTGCTGTTAAATGTTAAAGCCGTTTATCGTAGACCCTTCCTACTGTGTGGTAGAGGAGGATCTAAGCTACTAGATGTTTAATTTAGTGCTAATCTGACTCCCATGTTGTGTTTAGATGCGTCTCCACCTGAGAACCTCCCGGCAGGAGCAGCTCTTCCCACCAACGTGGCTCTGCCTGCTGGAGCTCGAGATCAGGACGAGGTCGGTCGCAGGAACTCTGTGGGAAAAGCCAAAGGGAAGGGCAAGAAGTCGGACAGCTGCCCACCGACCGACACCGACCTGGAGGTAACCAGCAGCTGTTCATTAACCTGGATTAACACTCAACTAATTCACCCTTTCAGCTTATTTAACTCACATATTTCACCCCATATATAAGTCAGATTTTAGTCATTTTTTTATGTAACTGTCCAAAGTTTATATTGTATCACACACTAGGAAAACAACAACAATCTAGATCAGAGGAGTCAAACTGATCCTAGTCCAGGTTCCACATCCAGTCCAGTCTGATCTCCAGTGGACTGGACCAGTAAAACCAGTAAAACCACAGCAGAATAACCTAGAAATAACCACAACTCCTGATGGTTCCTTTGTTTTAGTGCAAAAATGTTCACATTTAAGAAATTATCTTTTTACTAAACATCATGAACAACCTGAAATTTATAAAGAAAAATAAATTCAGTTTCACCAACATTCAGCCTCAGTTTATCATTTCCACATTACAACTTCCAGATCACAGTGTGTCGACAAAGTAACACAACATTTAGTCACCTGGAACTGAACCAGAGAGGATTTACTGGAGGATCACAACCACAAAAGTCAGACAAAAAGACAAAAAACAACAAAAACAAGACAAAATTTTTTTTTTTTTTTAAAAGAGACCCAAAAGAACAATGATCAATCTAGTATTTTACTTTCTGATCCAAACAACTTGTCATGGTCTAGAAATGATTTTAAATTTATAGTTTTACTAATTTACAATCTGCAGTTAATGTCTTCTCTGGAATTTTTACACTTTGAGTGCCGGCTTGGACCCTCTGGAGGACCTCTTTTGGCCCGCAGGCCGCATGTTGAACACCCCTGATGTAGTTTATCTGGATTTTTTTTTTTATTGTTTGTCATTGTTTTTCAAGTATAGAGGCAAAGCTTCAATCTTTCTAACCGTATTTGTTTTGTAATTTGATCTTTAGCTATGTTTGGTTGTAAGATTCCACTTTAAATCGCCACAAAATATGAATATATTACAGATATTTGCTGTCACTGAAAGACAAAAATGTGTATATTCATGATTGACAAATGGTAAATCATTTTTTAAACTGTTATTTTACATATTTTCCCTGTTTGGTTAAATTACAGATGATAATCAGTAAAATCCAAGAATTTTTAATAATTAATTTACATGTTGACCATAAAAAAACATTAAAACTGTAAATAAATCCACATCCAATTTCTGTATTTTTCCACATAATAATTTGCCGTTTTACAGCGATTAATTGTAAAATTACATAATTTTACTCCGTATTAATCTATCAAATTATAGTAATATTTTACAGACATTTGTTTGCAATTAAAAGAAAAAATATTCAGGTATATTAAGGATGAAAGAAAGTCTTATTTTCCAGATTTTTCCTGCTTTGTTAGATCACAAATTATATGGGATCAGTTCAGCAAAGGTTGTTTATTTAAAAAAAAATAAATAAAAAATTCTAGCACCTCCTGCTGCCAAATGTCCACAGTTTTGGTTGTTTGTTTTCATCGTCGTGATGCTAGAATGAAAGGCTCATAAGACTTAAAGCTAAAAATGGAAGTTAAATGTGCTTTCTGGTGCTAATGAGGATGTTATGTTTTCATTTATTAGCGTATTTTCCTGTGGGATCTGGACGAGACCATCATTATTTTCCACTCGCTGCTCACTGGCTCTTACGCTCAGAAGTTTGGAAAGGTTTGTTTTCTCTGAACACACGACATACGAAGCAGTTTGTTTTAAACTGACTCTGGGTCTGTTTGTTTTAAACTGACTCTGGGTCTGTTTGTTTTAAACTGACTCTGGGTCTGTGTTTTAAACTGACTCTGGGTCTGTGTTTTAAACTGACTCTGGGTCTGTGTTTTAAACTGACTCTGGGTCTGTTTGTTTTAAACTGACTCTGGGTCTGTGTTTTAAACTGACTCTGGGTCTGTTTGTTTTAAACTGACTCTGGGTCTGTGTTTTAAACTGACTCTGGGTCTGTGTTTTAAACTGACTCTGGGTCTGTGTTTTAAACTGACTCTGGGTCTGTTTGTTTTAAACTGACTCTGGGTCTGTTTGTTTTAAACTGACTCTGGGTCTGTGTTTTAAACTGACTCTGGGTCTGTGTTTTAAACTGACTCTGGGTCTGTGTTTTAAACTGACTCTGGGTCTGTTTGTTTTAAACTGACTCTGGGTCTGTGTTTTAAACTGACTCTGGGTCTGTGTTTTAAACTGACTCTGGGTCTGTGTTTTAAACTGACTCTGGGTCTGTGTTTTAAACCGACTGTGGGTCTGTTTGTTTTAAACTGACTCTGGGTCTGTGTTTTAAACTGACTCTGGGTCTGTGTTTTAAACTGACTCTGGGTCTGTGTTTTAAACTGACTCTGGGTCTGTGTTTTAAACCGACTCTGGGTCTGTTTGTTTTAAACTGACTCTGGGTCTGTGTTTTAAACTGACTCTGGGTCTGTGTTTTAAACTGACTCTGGGTCTGTGTTTTAAACTGACTCTGGGTCTGTGTTTTAAACTGACTCTGGGTCTGTGTTTTAAACTGACTCTGGGTCTGTCTGTCCAGGATCCGGCCACGGTGCTGAATCTGGGCCTGCAGATGGAGGAGCTGATCTTCGAGCTGGCGGACACTCATCTGTTCTTCAACGACCTGGAGGTACGGTGGAGAACATTTAGACTGCAGGGAGGAATTCAGCTTTTAGTTTTAGTCACAGCTGCTTTGTCTCATTTTTTCTCATTTTTTTCTCATTTTTGTCGTTTTCTGTCTCATTTTTGTAATATTTTGTCTTGTTTTGTTGTTTTTTTGTCTTTTTTCGTCTTTTGTTGTGGTTGTGATCCTCCAGTAAATCCTCTCTGGTTCAGTTCCAGTTGACTAAATGTTGTGTTTCTTTGTCGACACTCTGTGATCTGGAAGTTGTAATGTGGAAATGATAAACTCAGGCTGAATGTTGATGAAACTGAATTAATTTTTCTTCATAAATTTCAGGTTGTTCATGGTGTTTAGTAAAAAGATAATTTCTTAAATGTGAACATTTTGAGAATGTTCTTTTTTTGCACTAAAACACAGGAAACATTTGGAGTTGTGGTTATATGGGCTGAACTAAATGAGTTTGACACCCCTGACTTAGAGGAACACAGTGGTAATACTAATAAAATCATTAAAAATATAGTTTTTAACTGCTGGGTGTTGCAGTACTTTCATAGTATCTGTATACAACACTGTTCACAGCTGTTTAAAAGACACTCAGTAACTGTTTGTAGGTGTTCCAGTGAATGTTTGGTTTCTAAACATGTATAACATTTCTTCTGCTTTTTTTCCTTCCAGGAGTGCGATCAGGTCCATGTGGAGGATGTAGCTTCTGATGACAACGGACAGGACCTGAGGTGGGTTTTAAACCGTCCTCTGATCTCTTCATAGCGTCCAGATTACCTTCAGCTTCATCAACCTCAGACTGATCTCAGGTTTGTTCGTCTTCTCTTTAGTAACTACAACTTCCTGGCGGACGGTTTTAATGGTCCCAGTGGTGGAGGAGCTTCAGGAACCACCACAGGAGTCCAGGGAGGCGTGGAGTGGATGCGCAAACTGGCCTTCCGCTACCGTCGGCTAAAAGAGATCTACAACAGCTACAAGAGGAACGTCGGGGGTGAGTTTGGACCACGGAGAAGAAAAAAGCTAAACATTTACCTCCGTCGTCGGGTGGAACCACCAGCTACAGCAGATGTGAGGTCAAACCTTGCTGTGTGGAGCTTCTGTATGACTTCCTGCTGTTGTTCTTCAGGCCTGTTGAGTCCCATGAAGAGGGAGCTGCTCATAAGACTTCAGTCTGAGATCGAGAACGTCACCGACGCCTGGCTCAGCACAGCGCTGAAGAGTCTGCTGCTCATCCAGTCCAGGTTCCACCAACACCGTTATTATTCTTTAACCCTCGTGTCGTCCTGCGGGTCAAAATTTACCCGTTTTAAAGTTTGAAAATGTGGGGAAAAAAAATATATTTTCACAGTGAAACTTCTGATGTCCACGTTTTCAACATTTTTGGGAAATCTTTGAACATTTTGTGGTGGAAAAAAAGGAATGTTAAAAATATTTCTTAAGAACATTCACATAAAAATCAACCAAAATCCAGCGAATTTCGCTGGATTTTATTGTGAATTTTCTTAAAGAAAATATTAAAAGTTTTACACATATATAAATGGAATCACTTTAGATATTTTTAGGTTTTTTTGGGGGAAGATTTTTACTCAATTTTTTAAAAAAATATTTACAAGAATTTTCTTGCCAAATTTGGAGGATTTTTTTAAAAATAAAACTTTTAAGGGAAACTTTTAAGGAATTATTGGAATTTTCTTCCTGAAGGTTTTGCAAATTTTCCGAAATTTGGGGAATTTTTTTGCTGAATTTTTGGATTTTTTTCGGACATGGAAATTATATTTTTTAGTGCCTGTAAATGAGGACAACAGGAGGGTTGACATCAAACCACCAGACAGGATAAATGAAATGCTAACAATAGTTTCCATGGTGTCGGGTCAGTTATAGTCGAATTAAACATCTCAAACTGTTCCAGATGAACCTTTAATGTTTTCATTCAGTTTGTCCATATTCCTGCCTGTATATTAAATGTATAGTATTGTGCATATTTGTACTAGAGTGTAATACTGACTCCCACCACCAGGGGGAAGTGTATGAACGTGTTGGTCACCACCACTCAGCTTGTACCTGCTCTGGCCAAAGTTCTGCTGTACGGTCTGGGAGACGTCTTCCCCATCGAGAACATCTTCAGCGCCACAAAAATAGGTACACCGACGGCGTTTAAGTCTGTTCTTCATTGGCGGTGGTTTGTCTGTCTGTTAGCAACATTACTCAAAAACAGGATTTGGATGCAATTTTCATGTTCATTTTGGTTTCAGTCTTCTGGTTTATCTTCGACTCCTCTGAACTCTATACCTACTCTCAAGCATGGAGGTGGAAGTATCATTATACTATCAATTTAACTGACAAGTGTGAGTCAGAAACACCACAAATTTAGTTGAACGGCACCAGAATTGGTGCCTTTCAACTAAATTTGTCATCTTTCTGCCTCAGACTTGTTTCTTCATCAGTCCACAGGTTCTTGATGGGTTTAAGTCAGGACTTTGGGGAGACCAGTCTAGAACCTTCATTCTAGCCTGATGGAACCATTTCTTTACCACTGACTGAGTCATTTCTGACCAATTTTGAGTCATTTTCAACCATTTTAAAAGTAATTTTGGACAAATTCAAGTTATTTCTGAGTAAATTTAGACAGGTTTTGTCATTTTGGACACATTTTGCGCCAATTCTTAGTTGTTTTGGACCAATTTTTAGCCATTTTGGACAACTTTTAGTCATTTTGAGCCACTTTTTAGTAATTTTGGATTTATTTTTTTTAAATGGTTTTTGAATTGTTGATTCATCTGAGGATAATAAACATTTTTTGTACAGACATGAACTAAAGTTTACTCGACTAGTAAAGACCATGTTTATGATGGCAGTCTTCAGTTCATAATGATTCCTAGAACTCTGGGATCATTGAAACACACAAATCTTTGTCACAATAAAAACAGTCATGTATTTTAGTCCTTTCATAGATTTGTTAAATGTCTTCTGGAAATAGAACAAAATCTGTTGGGTCAAATCCGTATTCGGTATCCGTACATAACGTACACATGCAGAACACACACCTGTGCTCAGCGCAAGGTCATTTAGTTTGTGGGTTCATCTATAATAAATGGACACATTCTATGTTGCTGTGATTTCTGATCATCACTAACTAATAAATAAATGCTGCATTTCTGACATGTGGGGGAATGAGCAGCCTTGGAGGAGGACTGAGCTCTTTCTAGTTATTATTAATAATATTTCCTCTGGTGCCCTCCTGTAATGCAGGGAAGGAGAGCTGCTTTGAGAGGATCGTCTCTCGCTTCGGTAAGAAGGTGACGTATGTGGTGATCGGTGACGGCAGAGACGAGGAGTTCGCAGCTAAACAGGTCAGACTGAATGTTTACTCACTTCTGACGTCTTTGTGTGTTTTTGGAGCAAAGTCAAACAAAGTTTTAGGTTCAGTTCAGTTTGTCTGCACACAAACAGTGAAGCCAACTAAACATCATCCAGAGGAGCTGCAGGAGGAAACACATGATTTAACCTCCAGCTCCCAGTACAGTCTGGTTAAAGACCAGCTCATGGTGTCTGGTTCTGCAGCACATTTGTTTTTAGTGAGATCGTGCTTTCTTTTGAAAAATAGTAGATCTTAAACCTTTCCTTTGCGGTAGAACAAAAGTCTTCCATTTGTTTTGTTGTGTGTTTTTAGATGTTTTTAATAGGGAAGCATATATGTACCCTACATGGTCTGCTGGTTGCTTCAACAGTCTGTAATGAGGCTGTTTGAACATCAATATCTGAGGAACTATTACAGATAAAAACCTGAAATTTTCCCTCGTATTTCTCATCATGACATTGATTCAGAATCTGTAATGTTGGACATATAGATCAAATAATCTGTGATTTTGGGTGAGCTGAAATATTTTAAAATAAGCTGTCATTAAAGTTCCATCTTTGAGCTCATTAAGAAAAAAAACTAAAAAGCAACTAGTGATATTTTCTGAATATGCTCTTTTAAGATGCATTTTTACATTGAATTTTTTGCACAGTTACTTTTGTAATGTAGAATACAATCTTTTTTCTTTTAAAAAAAAAAAGTACCTCTATGGTTGTTGTGTTTTACTTTATGATCAAAACAACTTGTCAAGATCTAGAAATTGTTAAATTTCCATTCATTTCCACATGTGTGTAGTAATCCTGACCACCTTTACAGGCAGAACATTCATTTACCTCCCTGCCTTGTAAATGTAGGAAATTTATACATAAAAAATACATGAAAGTTATGGCAGTATGGTGGACAAATTTGAAATAGCAGTTACTTTTATTGAAAAATTGCAGTTAATGTCTTCTCTGTCATTTTTACACTTTACAAAGTCTGTCTTTTGGTCTTTGTGCAGCACAACATGCCTTTCTGGAGGATCTCGACTCACGGCGACCTGGTGTCTCTTCACCAAGCGCTGGAACTGGACTTCTTGTAAAGGAGCAGAATGCGGCTTAAAGGGAAAAACGTGGGAGACTTTGGAGAGAACTGAATCCTCCACAGCTGTTAGAAACCTTCTCTCTCTGAGGGACGGCCCTGGATTTAGGTTCGTGTCGCCTGGCGCTCCTCCTCTACGGCAGCTAACCTCCCCACCTGACTGGCACTGATCTGGACACAGAAGGTATACTTTATTTTTTTATTTTACCTTCTCCACGGCCTTTATTTTTATTTCCTCTTCAGAAAACCTCTTGCAGCCGGCTTCATCCCTCTCGGTTCTCTTTCTGTTCTCTGTAGAAGCTTTTCAGAAGACTTGAAGTCATCGTTTTTTTAGTCATCAAACCTCCAGTAATCCCGGCTTCGTCTGATGTTCTTTGTGTCGCCATTTAACTGAAGCTGGTTTTAAATAGTGTGACTTCATCCTGAGCAGACCACAGCATCCGTCAGCTGATCAGCAGACGTGTGGTTGGAGTGATCCGTGGTCACTGAGCATGTGCAGAACATCAGACGTGTCATGAAACATCCACCATGACGTGCACAAACCACGAACCTGATCTGTTTCAGCAACAACTGTGGAAGAAGCTGCTCTCTGGTTTGGAGTTTCTGCCCCAGTAGTTGAAGTATTATTATCAAAGCAGTGAACAGGGTTTTAAAACGTCGCAGTCCAGTGAAAATCATTCCTCACCACATTTATCCTTCTTTCTTGTCAAAACCTGCTCCTTAAATCAGCTGCAGTTTAACTGAAGTGAATCTCATTTCTGTTTGGCTCCAAAGTATTTTAGACGAGATCTGCTAAAAACAGCTGAATTAATCTGAATCTGCTGCTTCTCAGCTCAGTGACATGAAATTTCCAGACAACAAAATGAGACTGAAGCTCGTAGATGAATTTAAAGCCTTTAATTTAGCAAACAGAGGAACATTTCAACTACGCCGTCTCTCCATCGGTGAGTTGAAACAGTTAAAGGTTGTGAATTTGTTGCTTAAATCAGTGGAGTCAAACTGATCTTAGTCCAGGTTCCACATCCAGTCCAGTCTGATCTCCAGTAAAACCACAGCAGAATAACCTAGAAATAACCACAACTCCTAATGGTTCCTTTGTTTTACTGCAGAAGTGTTCACATTTAGGGAATTATCTTTTTACTAAACATCATGAACAACCTGAAATTAATGGAGAAAAACACATTGCAATCTACAAATTATAGTTTATCTACAACGGAACAAAACATTTAGTCACAGGTATCTGGAACTCAACCATAGAGGATTTTACTTTATGATCACAACAAAAGTCAGACAAAAAACAACAAAAACAAGACAAATTGTAGACACACAAAGACAAAAAGTTAGACAAACGACACAAAACAAAAAAGAGACAAAAAATTTGACAAACAACAAAAACGAGACCAAAAATTAAATAAATGACACAAACAATACAAAAAATGACAGAAGTGAAAAACAAAGTGACAAAAAAATGGACAAACAGCACAAGCAAGACAAAAAAGATGCACAAAACAATGAATGAAGCGAAACACAAAATGGCAAAAATAAGACGAAAAACACAAGCGCTTTCGGTTGTTTTCTTGTCTGCAGATTATTTCTCAGTAAAATTTCCCAACAGATTTTCATGAGGTTTTGTTTTATGGTTGAGAAAAGTCACTGGACAGAAGCGTGATCACAGATCAGCTTTTTGCAGCTTGACATGTTGGACAGTCGTGGTTTTCACCGCAGTGTGACGCTAATCTTTGTGTTTTCCTGCAGCCTGACCTTCAGGCTCCTCAGAGCACAGTCCTAAGTGTCCTTGAAACCCCATAAAACGTCCGTCAAAAACATCTCAGAAAGAATTGACCAGCTTGTCTTTGAAACAGTAGCGTTCTCACGTGTAGATGGTTCCTGTCGTTTAATGATGTGACAAAGGACAAAACAAACTGATCCGTGTTCTATGAATATTCAGTGTTTTCTAGTGGAACGCCCTCGGCTGGATTTCTGTTTGACGTCAGTGTTTATCATTGGAAAGTCACAGAATTCAGTTAAAAGCATGGACGCTCCGATTGTGTTTATTTTGACCCGAATCTTGTTTTATTTTCTCAAGGTAGAACTAAAACTATTTGTAATTTTTCAAGCAAAAATACCACAGAAACAGACAATCTTTGGGTTGTTGGAGGGTTTTTGAAAACGAGCATGTTGAAGACGTCACTTTGATTGAAGGAAATTAGAGCTGCAACGATTGATCCGTTAGTTGAGATGAGGATGGCAAATTTAGAATCATTTCCTCAACCGATAACCGTCAGCGTTATCAATCAGTAATCAATACTGAGTGCAGTAGGCGTTGTAGTAACTGTAGTAATATTACCCTTACCTGCCACAAGGTTGTAGTCAATCCTGGCGAACGATAGTTTTATTAGCTCTAATCGGAGGTCATTAGCCTCCACAGAAGTCTTTTTCATGGTGCCCGTTGCTGCTAAATTTCCACAATGCTCTCTGCTTGTCAACATGAACTGTAGTTAAATAGGAAGAAGCTCCACCTGGTTGAAAAAACAGGTACTACAACTGATCTGCATGCAATCAACACGTTTTCAGAGCACAGTCTTAAGTGTCCTTGAAATTCCGTACATCCGTGAGAAACGTCTCAGAAGGAGATGACCAGTGGAAAGGTTTGTCTGGTGGTAGTTTATGTTCAACCAATAACTAACTACATCCTACATCCCAAATCCTTTCAGAGATTTTTTTAATCACCTGCCATACATGCATATATTGGCTTTTTTTAGTGTACGATGAAGCAGTTAAACGTTGCTTTCTGCAAATTTTCCACGTCTTTTTTTTAAGGGTGTTTCCATTGGATGATAAAGGTTCCGAATGACTGGCATGTATGTCAACCAATCTAAAGTTTGTGGGATGGAAGTTTCCCAACCATAAAAATCTGCTCATTTTAAGGTCAAAAGTTAACCGCCAGACTGTTGGGCTGATTTAGAGCTTTTGCTTCGATACCGAAGGATTTGTGATTTGCTGATGAGTGTTGCACAAGCAAAGAGAAATCTGTTGGAGATCTTTTTTTTTTCTTATCAGACGTTCTTCACTGAATTCTTCAGTAAAAATGTTCTGCTGGAGTGAAAGAAAGTTAGTAGTTTGATGCAGTTGTTTGGGTTGCCGTGTTTTTTTCAATTTGAAGAAAATGTCTTAAATTACCCAGAATTCATGGCCAATTAATTTTATTTTACCTTGTCAGCCCAATAAATGCGTCATACAGGCCCAGTGAAAGCTATCTCCTTAAGTTGAGGACCAATCATCCAACGGGTGAATAATTTGTGGCGCAGCATTGGTGACGCTTAATTTTTTTTTTAAATATGGTGAACTCTGCAAGTGAAACTTTGGCAGCAGAAGGTTACACTTTTAAATATGGATGTCCTGATCAGGTTTTTATTTGCACCCGATCCGATCTGAGACATTAAGTGTCTGTCGATACTTGATTTGAAATTACAAAAAATTGTCTTCAGCAACAAGAGGAACAATAAGTCTTGCAAAAGATGGTATAAACAGTCAAAAATATCTTAGTTATATATAAGATATAATATATAACTAATATATTTTTGACTGTTTATACCATCTTTTGGTAAGATGATACAAACAGTTGCCTGTAAAGTGAACCCAAACGTTTGAACGGTAGTGTACATCAAGTATCGTCAGACAATAAATGTCTTGGATCGGATCGGGTGCAAGTTTAGTTTTGTATATTCAATGATCAGTCATGACAGTTTCAGCTAATTTTGTTTACAAATGGTAGAAAACAGTGAAAGTGTGGCGTCTTTATATCGACTAGAACTAAAAAAAAAAAAAAAATCAAGAAAACGACTCAAAGCTAATTCAATTCTGGTGTTTTTGCTTGAAAAATTCTGAAAATGGTTCCAGATGAATCGTTGAATCTTCATCCACACCTTTGAGTCGTATCTGAGGAGGAAAAACCAAAAGCAAGGACTGTGCAATAGATTCCTACTTTCTACTTTGACTATCTGGAGGATTTTTCGGGGCGGTGGAAGAGATTTACGACTGAACAATACTGAGCCTGAAGAAGATGTTTCCACACATGCAGCTTGACCGTTACGAATGTGTATTTCTGTGTAATTACTTTGTGTGCATATTTATATTGTGCCTTTAACCATCATCATAATCTCAAAGGGAAATATGTACGTTTTTGTTTTGTTTGATCCGTATATTGCTGCATCCTTCTAGTATCCAAAGTGTTATTTTACCTTTTTTAATGCTTTTTTTTTTTTTTTTTTTAAGATTTTCTTTTGTTACCCAGTTTTCTTGATATGTTCTGTCTGCACTGTAAAGGTCTCCTCCAAAACTCCACTTTTCATTCTCGTTTCTCGTCCATTTTGCTCCTTTTGAATGGAAATCTGGTTTATTTAGTGGCTGTGAAACGCTCAGACAATCACAATCCGGCGTTTTTAAGGCAGAAGTGAGAAGCAGCTTTAAATGAAGCTGCTTCTGATTGCTCAGTGTTGTACTACCTAAAGAAACCCAAGAAAAGTTAAGACCTTTTGCATCTTTTCAGCTTATTGAATGTTTATTTCTTTACCTGCATGTTGCATCTGTTTTGAAGTAAATCTCATGGAGAATGTCCGTGAAACGTTAAAGGGCCTTTAGTAGATGAGTCCTCTTTCTGTTTTTATTCTTTCCGATGCCAAATACTGTTGTTCAAATTCTGTCTGTTTTCTGTTTTTTTATGTGTTTCATCTCATTTTCGAGGCGATCTGGGGTCGTGTGGACGCCTGTAAACTGAACACTTATTCTAATAATCACAGCTAATTTAATTCCAGTAATCACTACGTTCCCTCCACAGTCCTGTACGGTTCTCCTGTGTACGCCCAAGAACATGTAAATACATTTTAAAAAGTTTCAGACTCCACTTTGTGTTTATTTGCTTGTTGAACTCACATCTACAGTCGTGAAAAAGTTAGGACACCCCATTAAATAATCAGCTCTTTGTTAGAAATGTTCACATATCTAATCTTGTGATTTAATTGCAGGTAAACAACAAAAATTTGCCTTGTTTTACTCATTAACTCTCGTGTCGTCCTGCGGGTCAAAATTGACCCGTTTTAAATTTTTAAAATGTGGAGAAAAAAAATATATTTTCACAGTGAAACTTCTGATGTCCACATTTTCAACATTTTTGGGAAATCTTTGAACATTTTTTGGTGGAAAAATAGAAATGTTAAAAATATTTCGTGAGAACATTCACATAAAAATCAACCAAAATCCACCAAATTTCACTGGATTTGGTAGAAAATATTAAAAGTTTTACTGATATATATATGGAATCACTTTAGATATTTTTAGGATTTTTTGGAAGATTTTTACTCATTTTTTGAAAATATTTACAAGAATTTTCTTTCCAAATTTGGGGGATTTTTTAAAAATATAACTTTTAAGGGAAACTTTTAAGGAATTATTGGAATTTTCTTCCTGAAGGTTTTGCAAATTTTCTGACATTTGGGAAGTTTTTTGCAGAATTTTTTTCAGACAAGGAAACAATATTTTTTGGCCCGTATATGAGGAGAACGGGAGGATTAATCTTCTGTCCTTTGGTGTGTTGTTTGGGACGGCAGCACCTTAATGAATTTATTTTAATGAACCCTCTGAAGCTCAAACTGTTTTTTTGCTCCATTTTTCTTCATTTTTCAATCCTACGTCCTGCAGCTCCATGGAACCAGAACAGCATGAAGAGAGAACTCATTATAAACCAGTTCCAAAGTCAGAAGACATAAAAAATACATTTTTATTTTACAAAAATAAATCTGGAATCAACATGTACAGAATTTTACAGGTGTGACTCTACAAGCTATAGAAAATTTACTATTCACAGTTTTAATTTATTATCTGTCTCCTCTCTGCTCTGTGGAAACACGACCTGCAGTTCAGCTGAAAATCCCATAATTTTTGTCATGTGACTGTTGGTTCCAGCTGAGTCATGAATAGTTTAATGGTTGTGCTCCAAAATGCAGAATTTTTAGTGTTTGACAGAATCTGTTTAGTGTAAACAGTTGATTTTTATTTTATTATTATTATTTTTTTTAAACAAAACTCATAGAAAAGGGTGATTTAAATTAAATATCACGATAGTAAGGTTACATTTGGTCGTTTCTCCCAGTGGAACTGCACATGAGTACAATTTACAACTTCATTTATCAGACGCTTTTATCCAAAGCGACATCCATCTGAGAGTAGATATAACACCAGCAAGGACCTAATCAGGAGAAAACAACGTGGATAAGAGCCATAAAACAAGTTCTAGTGTGATAACAGGACCGTGGTGTCGACAGGAAGTCTGTCAAGTTAAAGGTGTTCAGTGAAGAGCTGGTTTCTAGTCTTGTCTTAAAGACTGAACAGAGTTTGGTAACTGGTTCCACCACCAGGAACCACAGAGGAGAAGAGTCCAGCTATGGACCGACCCTGGTGTGGAGGGTGGATCAAGAACTTTAGCTGTGTAGGCCTGGATGAGAAGGTTCAGGAGGGAGCTGTTTTCAGTCTTTTTCAATCCAAGTGTCAGAGTTTTGGATTTTATGCAGCGATCTGAACAGCGGGATGACATTAACTGTTTCTGGATGGTTCAAAACCAGACGTTCTGCTGCATTCTGGATCATCTGCAGAGGTTTGACCTGCATAAAGGGAGGCCTATTAGTAAGGAGTTGCAGCAGTGGATGGTGATCTCGTATATATAGACCTGGACCAGGAGTTGAGCTGCATGTTCAGATGGGAAGGGTCTGATCTTCCTGATGTTCTACAGGATGAATCGACACGACCGAGCAGCAGAGCCCACATGAGCCTTGAAGGTTAGCTGGTCATCGATCATGGCAGACTTTGTGAGTTTGAGGTGGGTTGATTCCAGCTGGATGTTGCTTTTTTGTTGTATAGATGGACTGACTGGGATGACAAGGAGCTCAGTCTTGGAGAGGTTGAGCTGAAGGTGGTGTTTTTTCATCCATGCTGAGATATCTGCAAGGCATGATGAGGTCTGGGCAGAGACAGTATGATCATCCAGGAAGAGTTGGGCATCATCAGCATAGTGACAGTATGAAAAACCATGGGAATGGATTATTGTGTTTAATGAGAAGAGGAGGGACCGAGCACTGACCCTTGAGGAACCTCTGTGGATAGTCTGTACAATTAAGAATCTTTTCTCCTCCAAGATACTCTAAAGTATCTCCCTGAGAGGTAGGACATGAACCAGCGCAGGACCGTTTTGTTGCATCTAAGTAAAATTTTGTCTCAAAGTTTTACACAGATGCATAAAAATGTACATTTGTCCTTAAAAGATGGCTGACATCAGGGATCACTGAGCTTAGGGTTAGGGTTAGGGTTAGAGCTAACCCAAGGCCTTGTAAGAGTATCTGAGGTTATTCAAGAGGCAGATCTCATATGAGTATTGGTGGTGGAAGATCTACCTCTTAATTGAGGTATTCAAGAGGTAGATCTCCGAGACCCACCTCTTGAATAACCTCAGATCCTCTTAACCTCAGATCCTCCGATGTCAGGCATCAGTGAGCTTCCTGGAGGCCTTGTAAGAGGATCTGAGGTTATTTAAGATAACTACCTCTGTTCAAGAGGTAGATCTTCCACCAAGATCATGATTCAAGAGGTGGATCTCTTGACTGACCTCAGATCCTCATATGATCCCTCAGACTCATGATCTTTTAAAACAGTGTCTGCAGGACTTCCTCCATGACTTCCTGTCATCCGATCAGGAGTAGAAGTTCTCTGCCAGCTTCCTCATCCTCTTATTGCAGTGAGGAAGTGGTGGAGATGGTTCCTGCTGGACTGCTGCCATCCTGAACATCCGAGTGTCCACCACATCCTCCTCTAGAGCCCTCTGGTACTCCAAGTCATCCCCCTTCAGCTCCTCTTTGTTCAGGTTGGGATGGCAGCATTTGTAGTAGAGCATCTTCAGCAGGAGGCCGAGGACGTAGACCAGAACCACGCCAGCAGCGGTGACGGCGGCGTTCAGGGGAGGAACCGTGGCATAAGGAGGATCCGTGATCATCTTCCAACACCAGATGCCACAGAGGACGGAGATGTCCAGCAGCATGAAGCTGTGGTAAACCAGAGTCCGGTACCTGGTCCGACCCTCAGTCACGTTGAACCAGTCGAAGTACCAGATGATGCCCACTGTGGCCCGGTAAAGCCACTCCCCACCGGCGCTGTCCATGAAGCTGGTCTGGGACCTCCAGGCGAAGAAGAAGAAGACCATCCAGGAGCAGATGAAGTGAGTGAAGACGAAGCAGGCCAGCACGGAGGCGAAGAGGGCGATGGCGGTGAGGCGGGACGCGATCAGCAGGAGGTTCCACAGGAAGTAGACCAGAGATGAACCAAAGCGCTGCTTCTGTTTGTCAGGAAGGAAGGAACGAAGAGAACGATGGTAGGTGGTCACACAGAACGCTATGGCCGACGCTGAACCCACCGCCTTCAGAACTGAGGAGGAGATGGAGGAGAAGACAGTTAAAGTCCACATATACAAACTAAATAAATGGAAAGCGCTGTAAGGTACTGAATCAGTCCATAAACATCTCAAAAACATGTATCCTGACCTCCTCAGAACATCTGGTTCTTCATCTCCAGTAACTTTATCAATGATCAGAGTTCTACCTTCGTACTGCGAATATTTCCAGAGTTCGAGGTCCTTTAAGTCTATAGAGGTGGGTCCAGATTTATCACTTTTTTTTTTTTTTTTTTTAAAGTTATTTTTTTGGCCTT
Organism: Amphiprion ocellaris; assembly: GCF_022539595.1. Classification (NCBI taxonomy): domain Eukaryota; kingdom Metazoa; phylum Chordata; class Actinopteri; family Pomacentridae; genus Amphiprion; species Amphiprion ocellaris. The sequence goes on along the minus strand of NC_072780.1, from coordinate 33,506,610 downwards.
TTATCGGCTTTATTGATAGGCGCAGTGAGAGAGAAACAGGAAAAGAATCGGGGGAAGACATGCAGCAAAGGGCGGAAATCGAACCCGGACCAGCTGCATCGGGGACCAGCCCCTGCACATGGGTGGCCTGCTCAACGCGTTGAGCTATACGAGCACCACAGATTTATCACTTTTTAATGGACTTTTTCCATCATTTCTGATCCTCAGAACTTGATCAGTCCAGCAGATAGACACATTTCTTCTTCCATCGTCTCTAATAGTTCTGACCAACCACCTACTAACATGCTGACATGAGCCTTAAAGTTTATCCAGAATGACCTTTATAAAGTTTTCTCTGGTGAATTATCAGAAACCAGAAACACATCCAGGGAACCAATGATTGTTTCTAGGACTCTATGTTATAGACATTAAACTGTTCATCACACTTTCTGTGGTGATTTGGGGCCATTTTGTGGTAGTTTGGACCCTGCTTGTGCTGATTTAATCTGTTTTTGTGATACTTTTGCATATTTTTGTGGTGATTTTGGGGTTTTTTGTGGTCATTTTTGGCATTTTTGGGTATTTAGTCTTTGTGGTAATTTTGCATCTTTTTGTGGTAATTTTGTGTCTTTTTGTGGTGTATCCACCTATTTTTTTTTGTAGTTTGGGGTCATTTTGTAATAGTTTTGATCCTTTCTTTGGTGAGTTTACACCTTTTTGTGCCGATTTTGTGTCTTTTTTTGGTAGTTTGGACCATATTTGTGCTGATTTTGTCTCTTTTGATGGTTATTTTGTGTTTTTGTTCAGTTTTGCATTTTTTGTGCTGACTTTGAGTCTTTGTATTAATCTTGCATATTTCAGGGTAATTTCTTTTATCTCTTTTTGTGGTATATTTACCTCTTTTTGTGGTAATATTGGGTCTTTTGTGGTAATTTGGTCTCCTTTTGTGGTAATTTTCCAGCTTTTTTAGTTATTTTAGTTGCAGTTTTTCCCAGAACTCAGATGTGTTTTTCCTCCTAAATGTCATAGTTCTATCTGCTGTACTGATGAAGTTCTGAGGCTCAGAAATGATGGAAAAAGTCCATTAAAAAGTGGTAAATCTGGACCCACCTCTATGGACTTCAAGGACCTGAAACTGTGGAAATATTCCCAGGATGAAGGTAAATGATGAAGTTCTGAGATCTTTGTGGAACATTTCTTCTACCAGTAAAACCGCTGAGACAGATCTGACTGCTGAACCTGACCAGAACCTGACCAGAACCTGACCAGAACCTGACCGGTGAAAGCGTCCAGCCGACCCTCCTGCAGGATGATGGTCAGCATCAGGACCAGCTGGGGGGCGCTCTCCGTGAACGTCTCAATGATCTTCAACATGCTCAGATCGTGGCTCAGATACACCACGAAGCCGTTATGGTCCTTCATGTAACAGCTGAGGACAGAAAGTTCCAGAACGCCGGCGTGTCTGAGGACAGAGTGAAGCAGAACCAGTCGGACCGGGTCAACAGACCCATGACTAAGTAGGTTCATACCATAAAGCTCTTCATGCTGACAGATCTAAAACATTCTACAACTGTTAAAAAAATATATTCACCATCTTTCAGTCCTTAAGATAATCATTTTTATTAAATATCTGTTAAATAGTTTAATTTAATCACCGGTTAATCTGTGGATTATGTTCCACATTAATTGATCAAGAAAATGAAAGTTTCAGCCCTAATTCACAAAATAATCCTCAGATGCAGCTGAATTTGTTGAAAAAATGCTGGAAAATGTCACTAAAGGTTTCCAAAAGCCAAATATTTGAGTCATTTTGAAGCAAAAATACCAAATTTTAGTTTGTTTTCACTCCTTTTCACTATTTTTCTTTGTCCTTTATGAATACCTTTGGGTTTTGTTTGATGTAAAGGTGTCATCCTGGATATTTATTTTTTATTTTATTTTTTTTACATTTTATGGACGAAATCAGCTGCAACTGAAGGCTATTTGCATGACGAGGGCTAAAACTATCATTTTCTTGACTGATTAATGTGGAAAATAATCCACACATTAACTCAGAATAAAAATACTCCAGAGGCTCGATGAGGTTTCTGTTCGTTGGGAACCTTCCTGTGACTCCGTCGGTATTTTAGTTTGAAAATGAGGAACTCTGCTCTAATAATAATGTCGTCATGTGAAACAGGAAGCTGAGGCGTAACTCGTGTTTGAACTTCTTGTTACCACGGTAACAATATCTGTACATAAAGCATGACTCGGCGTTAACAAAGTAATAAAACACTTAAATGACATAACAGGAGTCTATGTTTCACTTTCACTTTCTGTTTCACGTCTAATATCTGAGTTTGATGAGAATATTACAACATATTTGTGCCACGTTAGTTCAGAATCTTGTGCAGTTTTTTTAATCTTATCTGAACAGTTCAGCTCTTGTCTGCGTTTCCAGTAAACTGAGGAATGTTTCCAGGAAATCTAAGAGCTTCAGGCTAAACTGAAACTACTGGAAACCTGTGCAAAGGTTTAGATTTCTACCAGGCAGAACTCAACTCAGATGCAGCTAATCCCAGCTAAAAAGTGTCAGAAAACTCCAAAGATGCCGTCTTTACATGAAAAAAACAAATAAATGAATAAAGGACCAAGAAAAACTGTAAATAAGAGTCAAAATGTAAACAATGTTGGTATTTTTGGTTTAAAAATGAGTCAAATCTCCCACTTTCTATGGCAAAAGTACTAAAAATGATATGTTTTGAGTTTTATTTGCAGTTTTTTGGACATTTTTCACTATCTTCTCTCATTTTATGGATGAAATTAGCTGCAAATAACTGTTATTTTCTTGACTGATTGTTTAAAATTAAGTTGTTTCTCGTAATTTGACTTTAAATAAAGCTCTTAATCTGAAAAATACAACTAGTTGGACGATCATTTTCATTTTCTGAAGCAAAAGTACTAAAATTTAATATGTTTAGACATTTATTTTCTCAGTCTTTTATGAATCTACGTGGGTTTTGTTCTATATTAAGGCACCATCTTGGACATTTTTCACTATTTTCTGACATTTTAGAGACAAAATTAGCTGCTAAATCCTGGCTGACTATTGTTTTAGTGTCATAGAGGAGGAAAAAATTTAAAAAATATTAATATGTAAGAAGCTTTATTTGAGTCATTTTTAGAGCAAAAACACCAACATGTCATTTAAAAAAAAAAAAAAAAAAAAAACTCTTATTTGTTGTTTTTCTGAGTCCTTAATGAAAATACTTTACTTTTGGTGCATTTTTCATTCATTTCTGCCATTTTATAGACAAAATTAGCTGCAGATAACTGTTATTTTCATGACTAATTGTGTAAAATTAAGTTGTTTCTAGTTGTTTGAGTTTAAATTAAGCTCTTAATCTGAAAATATCAACTTAGTTGGGTGATCATTTTCATTTTCTAAAACAAAAATACAAAAAATGTATGTGTTTTGACTTTTATTTGCAGTTCTTTAGTCACTTTCTACGGCATAAAAGTCAAAACAGTAATTTTCAGTACTTTTGCCGTAGAAAATGACTAAAAAACTACAAATAAAATACATTTTTAGTACTTTTGCTGTAGAAAATGATGCAAAAACTGCAAATAAAATAATTTTCAGTACTTTTGCCATAGAAAAGGACTAAAAAACTACAAATAAAATACATTTTTAGTACTTTTGCTGTCAAAAATGATTAAAAACCTGCCAAAAAGGTCATTTTTAGTAATTTTGCCATAGAAAGTGACTAATAAACTGCAAATAAAAGTAATTTTCAGTACTTTGGAGATAGAAAATGACTAAAAAACTGCAAATAAAAGTAACTTTTAGTACTTTTGCCATAGAAAGTGACTAACAAACTGCAAGTAAAACTCAAAATACATAAATTTTACTACTTTTGTCATAGAAAGTGACTAAAAAACTGCAAATAAAAGTCTAAACACATTAAATTTAGTCAATTTTGCCTGAAATAATGAACCTGATGATGATAATTTCAACTCTCCCGAGGTCCCTGAACGCACCGCCCCGGCTCTGACCCACCTCAGGTAGATCCCCAGCTGCAGCAGGTGAACCAGTCTCAGCTGGTTCTGGCTCAGGCGGGCCTCCACCCGGCTCTCCCTCCTGAAGTCCTCATAGCTGTACCAGAACCAGCTGTAGACCTGGACCAGCACCGAGGAGCCCAGCAGCAGCAGGACCAGGACCCCAAGGCTCCAGTAGGCCCCGGCTCGGTAGAAGCTGACAGCAGCCCAGATGTCCAGGCCCACGTCCAGCAGGAACACAGGTAGACCCACACAGGTGAACAGGAAGTCCAGACGGGAGTATTTGAAGCTGCTCATGGTTCAGAAAGACGTCTGACAGAAACAACTGAAAGTTTTCAAGCTGAGACAAAGTTCAGGGTCTGAACACGCCTCTGCTGCTCTTAAAGGAACAGCTGCAACCTGAAGCAACAGGCTTTTACTGTGAAATCACTTCCTGTCCAGACAATAGCACTCACGTAACCATAGCAACACTGAGTCTGGCAGCAGAAAAACACTCGGAGACACTTTTTTAACGTTTTCTGTCGCTCTGTAGCTCAAAACAACTCAATGATTCGGATTAAAAATGAAAATTAAGACTGAAAATAATGAAAAATGTCCCATCTGACCCATTTCTATTCAATAAACTCCAAGTATATCATGAAATATACCACAAAATATACCATGAAAATACCACAAAAATACCATAAAATATACCATGAAAATACCACAAAAATACCATAAAATATACCATGAAAATACCACAAAAATACCATAAAATATACCATGAAAATACTATAAATATACCATAAAAATACTACAATACCACCATAATACCATAATAGTACCATGAAAATACCATAAACATACCATAAAAATACCACAATAATACCATAAAATATACCATGAAAATACCATAAATATACCATAAAAATACCATGAAAGTACCATAAAATATACCATGAAAATACCACAAAAATACCATAAAATATACCATAAAAATACCATAAATATACCATAAAAATACTACAATACCACCATAATACCATAATAGTACCATGAAAATACCATAAACATACCATAAAAATACCACAATACCATAAAATATACCATGAAAATACCATGAAAGTACCATAAAATATACCATGAAAATACCACAAAAATACCATAAATATACCATAAAAATACCACAAAAATACCATAAAACCATAATAGTACCATGAAAATACCATAAACATACCATAAAAATACCACAATAATACCATAAAATACCATGAAAGTACCATAAAAATATACCATGAAAATACCACAAAAATACCATAAAATATACCATGAAAATACCATAAATATACCATAAAAATACTACAATAATACCATGAAATATACCATAAAATATACCATGAAAATGCCATGAAAACACCATAATAATACCATGAAAATATCACAATAATACCAAACAAATACCATCATAATACTACAATAATACCAAAATAATACCACGATAATACCATAATAGTACCATAAAAATACCATGAAATATAACATAAAAATACCACAAAATACCATGAAATATACCATAAAAATACTACAATAATACCATGAAATATACCATAAAAATACTACAATAATACCATGAAATATACCATAAAAATACTACAATAATACCACGATAATACCATAATAGTACCATAAAAATACCATAAAAATACCATGAAATATACCATAAAAATACCATGGAGTATACCATAAAAATACTACAATAATACCATGAAATATACCATAAAAATACTATAATAATACCACCATAATACCATAATAGTACCATAATAGTACCATAAAAATACCACAATAAAACCATAAAAAATACTACAATAAAACCATCATAATACCAGAAAAATACAATATTACCATAAAAATACCATAATAATTAAAAATATCACAATACCATGAAAAAATACCATGATAATACAATGAAAATATAACAATAATACTATAAAAATGTCTCCTTTACTTCGACTAAAATCTTTTCTGATCAAAACGTTTCACCATTTTACTGACCGACAACTTCACTGTAAAAATCATGTAAATCAGGAAAAACAGCAAAAACAACAACAACAGGTAAATAACAACAGCTTTAATAATTTTACAGAACCGACGAGGTAAAAACAGAAAACTAGAAGTTTCAACGAGTAAAACAACAAACTGATGAATCTGAAAAGGTTAAATGAACCTGAAATAAACAAACAAACACTGATCAGAGTTTACAAACAGGAAGTAAACATCACCTGTTCAATGTAACAGAACAAGAATTTAAAAAAGAGGAACTTATTGGTAAATTTACATTCAGAGGTTTAACAAAATAAAATCATTTAGAAACTTTACTTCATAGAAAACCACAAATCTGTCATTTTTAGCAGTTAATCTAAATGTTCCAAGTTTAAAATGGACCAAAATATTCAGATTTTTTATTTTTCATCAGTAACTATTAAATTTAATAGTTACACAAAACCAGGTTGTATTTTATACTGTATTTTCAAAATAAAAGGCAGAAACTGTAACTAAAATATCTAAACACTTGTTTTTTTTCCTCCCCATTTTAACAAGTAAAAATAGAACTGCGTACCTAAAGTAATAAAATATGATTTATTTCATAGAAAAAGCACCAAAGTTTGGATTAGAAATGAGCTTCAAATATTAAAATATCTCAGATTAAGGCAGAGACCATTTATGCTGAATGTTGGGATTTTTTTCATAATAAAAATATTAAAAACTTTAATTTCATATAAAATTAGTAGAAAACCACACATCTGTGACTTTTACCAATTAATTTAAATGTTCCAGATTTAAAATTGACTAAAATATTCAGATAATTGTTGTTTGAGTTACACAAAACCAGGTTGTTGTTGCTGTATTTTCAAAATAAAAGCCAGAAACTGTAACTAAAATAGGTATTTTTTTTAAAAGGGAAAAATACATATCTTCTATTTTTGGTATTTATGTTTTTTCCCTTAGTTTCAGCTGTAATTTTGAAAATAATCATAGGGTTCAGGTAATTTCTGTCTATAAAATTATGAAAATTGTGCCTTTACATCCACCAAAGATCAAGTACATTCCAAGAGAAACAAGTAAGAGTAAAAAATGTCTCAAATCTTTGGTTTCAGGAAACACTGACGAACATTTTTCCCCATTTTCTGACATTTTAGAGACCAAACAACTACTGGATTAATAGGGAAAACTGATTTTACCAAATAGTTATTCAAGAAAATGACAGTTTTAGCTCTAGTTTTCAGAATAATCGTCGTTTACAGCTACATTTGTGGATAAAATGTCAGAAAATAATGAAAAGTTCTGGTTTTCACTTTAAAAATGTCTCCAGTTTTGGTATTTGACGGACAATTTTCTCCGTCTCCTGAAATTTTTTAGACCTAACAGCTCTTGAACAGCCGTTTCCAGCAGAACTAATGATAATAATAATAATAATCGGGTCACAGCTGCGATGTCTCGGCTCCGTCGGTTCCTCCATTAGTTCCTCCGTCGGTTCCTCCATTAGTTCCTCCGTCGGTTCCTCCAGACGTCCTTCCGTCTAAGTAGAAGTGTGCAGCGTGGCGAGCCATCCGTCGGTTGGTCAGCTGTGAGGACAGCGAGTCGTCCTGGATGGAGGCGTCCCTGAAGGTGACCTGGGCGTCGGGCAGGTCCCGGACCGGGTCCCTGAGCGGGGGCCTCCAGAGCCGGGGGTGGAAGCAGCAGTAGTACAGGGCTTTAAACAGCAGCCCCAGCAGGGAGGTGAGGGGCAGCGCCAGCAGCAGCGCCGGGCCGTACGCCTCCGTCTGCACCGGGTCCCGGTAGAACCACCAGGTCCCCAGCAGCAGCCCGCCGTCCGCCGTCATGAAGGCGTGGTAGATGAGGCTCCGCCCCCGGGTCCGGCCCTCGGCCACGTTGAACCAGCTGAAGTACCAGATGAGGCCCACGGTGGCCCGGTACAGCCACTCCCCGCCGGCGCTGTCCATGAAGTCGGTGCGCTGCTTCCAGACCCACAGCAGGAAGGCCGACCACAGCAGCAGGAAGTGGACGGCCACGAATCCGGGCAGCGCCGCCGAGAACAGGGCGAGCGCCGCCACCCGGGGGGCGATGAGCAGCAGGTTCCACAGGAAGTAGACCAGCGACGAGCCCCAGCCCTGCTTGGCCTTATCGGGGACGAAGGAGCGCAGAGAGCGGTGGTAGTCCACCACCATCCAGGCGATAGACATAGCCGACGCCACCACGCTCACAACTACACACACAGGAAGTCAGGCTGTTAGAAACGGTGACAAAAAGACAGGAAACAGACACAAAAAGAAACAAAACTAACACTAAGAGACACTAAATTAATATAAAAACATACAAAACAAACAGAAAGAGACACAAAACAAACAGAAAGAGACAAAATTAACATAAAAACACACAAAACAAACACAAAGAGACACAAAATTAACATAAAAACACACAAAACAAACACAGAGACACAAAATTAACATAAAAACACACAAAACAAACAGAAAGAGACACAAAATTAACATAAAAAGACACAAAAACTCATAAAATAAACATAAAGAGACATAAAATTAACATACAAAAATACACAAAACAAACAAAGAGACACAAAATTAACATAAAAAGACAAAAACACACAAAACAAACACAGAGACACAAAATGATCATGAAACAAGGTGAAACAACCACAAAGACAAAAAAAGAAACAGAAAAACAAATATAAAGACATAAAACCACCACAAAAAGACTCAAAACAAACACAGTAGGGTTTAAATGTGACCCTGTTGTCTCCCAGCTCTATAAAACCTTCCTTGTGTTATTTAATTGTTTTCTCTAATTGTGCTTCTTTAATTGTTTTCTCTAATTGTTTTCTCTAATTGTGGTTCTTTAATTGTTTTCTCTAACTGTTTTCTCTAATTGTGCTTCTCTAATTGTTTTCTCTAATTGTGCTTCTCTAATTGTGCTTCTTTAATTGTTTTCTCTAATTGTTTTCTCTAATTGTGCTTCTTTAATTGTTTTCTCTAATTGTGGTTCTTTAATTGTTTTCTCTAATTGTTTTCTCTAATTGTGCTTCTTTAATTGTTTTCTCTAACTGTTTTCTCTAATTGTGCTTCTTTAATTGTTTTCTCTAATTGTTTTCTCTAATTGTGCTTCTCTAATTGTGCTTCTTTAATTGTTTTCTCTAACTGTTTTCTCTAATTGTGCTTCTTTAATTGTGTTCTCTAATTGTGCTTCTTTAAGCTCACACTGCACAGTGCGGGCCTTGTTGGTCCTCAGCATGACGTAGATCATCAGGGTGAGCTGAGGAGCGCTTTCACAGAAGGTCTCGATCAGACGGAGCATGCTCAGATCGTGGCTCAGGTAGACGGCGTACTCCGATCCTTCCTGCTTCCTCCACCACACCTTGAAGCCCTGACGGATGGCCGAGATGTGCCTGAACGAAACGAGACAAACGCACATCATAATGGCATAAAAATACTGTGAAAATACCATAAAAATACCACAGTAGTACCATAAAAATACCATAATAATGACATCATAGTACCATAATAATACTATGAAAACTACCAGCATAATAGGATAAAAATACCATAAAATTACCATGATAAAACTACAGATAGATATACCATAAATAAAAAACCACCGACTACTCCAGAATATTTCCTTCTTTCCAGACAGATGCATTCAGTTGTGTGATTAAAAGTGAAAACAAGCCGTCATGATGAATTAAATGTCTTCAGCTGTTCATCTCTCATTAACTCGTTTATTTATACATTTCTGGAGTTCACTTCTCCTCTGAGTTACTGGTTTTACTGGTTACCACACCTGATAATTACATGGCTTCACTTATTCTGGAGAAACATCTGCTGTAGACTGTCAGTAAACTGAACATCTTCAGACAGAACAACAGCAATAATCGATCACTTGTCGACTAATAAAGGAATCTCCAACTATTTTCAGCAGTTATTTATTGGTTTGAGTATTTTTTTTTTAAAGAAAAAAGGTCTGAATTTGTCTATAAAACTGTGAAAAATGTCAGAAAACTCAAGAAAATTCATAAATAACAGAGAAAAACAGCAAATAAAGGCCAGAACTAACGACATGTTGCTTTAAAAATGACTCAAATATTTGGCCTTGGGAAACAAATGTGAATATTTTCTGGTTTCTATCCTTGTCTGTGACAGTAAACTGAGTATCTTTGGACAAAACAAGAATTTTATTGACTAAACTACAAGCACTAAGCATTAATTAATGGAGTAGTTGTCGACTATTAAAGGAACCTCCAGCTATTTTTATTACTGATTCATCAGTTTATATTAGATTAGTTCTAAATTCTCTGATTTTTACTAATGTTTTATTCATTTTACTGTTTAATATCATGTTTTTTGTATTTTAATGTTTAGTAAAGGAGTCTAGTTTTGGAAGCTGCCATAGAAATAAGCTTTATTATTATTATTATTATTATTATTATTATTATTATTGTTGTTGTTGTTGTTGTTGTTGTTGTTGTTGTTGTTGTTGTTGTTGTTGTTGTTGTTATTATTCTAGAGGCAAAGTGCTGCACTAAGTTGAGGAACTTTTACTTCCTTTCAGTCTCTCTAAAGTTTGTTGAGAAACTTCCACCAGGAACCAGCTGTTAACGACACAAACTGTTAAAAATAAAAATACCATAAAAATACTACAATAAAACCATCACAACAGAAAAATACCATGAAAATACCATAAAAATACCACAACACCATAATAGCACCATAAAAATACCAGGCCTAAAGAACTTTCTTTTTAACAAAGCTTTTAATTAAACTATTTATTTTACCTGCTTGTTTTTGTTTTTATCCTTTAATATCTTTAATGTAGCATTTTGAGATTTTGTTAAATGAAAAATGCATTACAAATAAAAATGTATTATTATTATTATCGTTGTTATAAAATACCATGAAAGTATCATCATAATGCCATGAAAATACCACAATAATACCATAATAATTCCAAGAAAATACCACAATACCATAATAGCACTATAAAAATACTAGAATTATACCACAATAATACTGAAAAACATACTATAATCATACCACAATAATACCATATCAGTACCATAAAAATATTATAATAATACCACAATAATACCCTAAAAATACCACAATAATACCATAATAGTACCATAAAAATATTATAATAATACCACAATAATACCATAATAGTACCATAAAACATACTATAATCACACCATAACAATACCATAATATCCTCACGATACAGTTCCGGTCGATTCCGGTTCCGTCCAGGTGAGTTTACCTGCACAGGAAGCCCAGCTGCAGCACGTGCAGCAGGCAGAACAGCTTCGCCCGGTCCCCGAACAGCACCGTCCCGGCCCCGGTCTGTCCCCCGAAGCCCGGCAGCTCCCGGTCGTAGCGGAACCAGAACCAGCTGAACATCTGGACCACCACGGAGGAGAGCCCCATGAGGCCGACCAGCAGCCCGAACCAGAGCAGCTCCCCCCGGAGGTACAGCTCGGTGGCCACCCACACGTCGGAGCCCCAGTCCAGCAGGAAGGTGCACACCCCGACCACCGAGAAGGCGAAGTCGATCCAGGAGTACCGGGAGAAGGACCCGCGGTCCATGGCGTCGGCTACCGGACCGGGAAGCTAACATCCGGCTAACGGACCGTTATTCTCCTCCCTCCGGCGGCTCCTCGCTGCTCACCGCCGCCGACAGAACAACTTTCCCGGACTCCAGCATCTGAGCGCCGCCGGGACTCTCCTCCCCGAGGAACCGTGAACCCGCCGGGGCGGTTTGGAGGGAAAATAATTGGTCAGACGGCGGGACAACCTCCGGGGAGCCGCCGCCGTAAACACCCCACCATTGTGAACCTTAACCCCGCCCACCGCCGCCCGGAGAGCGGGGAGGGGAAGGTGAGGACTGGAAGCACCACCTAGAGGTCGACCGGAAATACGCCATAATCAATCATGAATCGAATCTACAGGAAGTTTGTTTACAACAGTTCTGGTAACGTGGTCATCAAGAAAAAACGGGTTATTCTCAGGTGGATTATTTTCAGATTCTCTTCTTCCAATATTTGTTTTTATTTAGCAGCTCAGGAATTCTGTTTATTGGTATTAAAAGAAAAATACAACAACTTTAATAATCAATAATAATGTAAAGATCTTTTAAATAAAATTCCAAAACAACTGGAACTTTCAGGATTTTTTGTCGTCTTTTCAGTTACAATCTTTTTGCGTTCTCTTTGCTAGTTTAGCTTCACGTCATTAACTCCTAATAGTTTTAACTTGCCTCACTATGCTGCTGTTTCACTTTTTGCATTATCTCACAATACTTTTATGTAACCTTTCAGTACTTTTGCATTATTAGTCCGCCAAGGAACGCAGTAGAGTTATGTGACGATCGACGTTGGTCCGTCTGTCTGTCTGTCTGTCTGTTACCAACGTTACTCAAAAACAGACTGACAGATTTGGATTAAATTTTCAGGAAAGGTTAGAAATGACACAAGGACCACAAGAACGTCTTCAAGAACCTACAACAGAAGTCCAGCAGACTTCTCTGGACTTAAGCCCAGTTAAACAATCCTGTTGTTTCTCTACACAACCTCCAGTTTTCTTTCCTCTAAAATTCATATTTTACTCTGCAAAGGAACGCGGTGGAGTTATGTGACGATTGTTGATAAAATGTCAAAAAATGCTTAAAAATGTCACTAAAGGTTTCCTAAAGCCAAATATTTTACTGATTTTGAAGCAAAAATGCCAAGTTTTAGTTTCATTTTTCACTGTTTTTCTGACATTTTATCAACCAATTCAGTTGCATCCTGGGATTATTTTGTAAATTAGGGCTGAAACTATCATTTTCTTGATCAATTAATGTGGAAAATAATCCTCAGAATAATTCAGAATAAATATAATCCAGAGGCTCGATGAGGTTTCAGTTGTTTAGGAACCTTCCTGTGAAAATGAGGAACTCTTCTCTAATAATAATGTTGCCATGTGAAACAGGAAGCTGAGGCATGACTCATGTTTGAACTTCCTGTTACCGCAGCAACAATATCTGCACAGAGCGCACTCCACTGAAGAATTTTCCTGACAGATAATGATTCAATCCTTCACATTTCAGAAGCTGAAACCAGTCTTTTGAGAGCAATAAAAGCTCATTTTCTGGTTTTTCATCTGCTAAATTTAGCACAATTTTATTAAAGTTTCTACACTTTTATTGTGATATTATATATTGTTATTATTTTACTATATTTTACAGTTTATTTTGGCAGAAATAGCACACAATTAAAAGTAAGTGCACCAGAGTAAATTAGCAGCTAATTTACCTCTGAACAGGTAAAACTGATGAACTGAATCACATAGTTTGAATTTATCAATTTCTATGACTGCATTAAAAAATGTGATTTAAAATACATAATTTGAAACTATGACTATTATCACTGTTACATAAAACAATGGCATTCCGTTTGACCCTCTCTGCATTAGCAGCATTAAAAGATAAATTATAAAAAGAAATATGAAACGCAGATTTAAAATATATACAACCAAAATATATGCAAAAGAGCAATAAGGAGCAGAGATATGAACATTCTACACAACCATAAATATTGCACTTGACCATGAATATTCTTGTGATTTAGTTTCAGTTTTGTCTCTCATTTCTGCCCAGAAACCTCTTTTAATGTCTGTATTTTACATTTTATTGTTTAATTCCTTCTTGATTGTCTGTTAAATGTTATTAATTTATTTTTTTCTCTGACATTCTTTGTAATATTAGTTTTGTAACATTACTAAGTACTCTAGAATAGTCATTTACCACATTAACAATGTCTTCACTGGATTTATCCTTCATTTAACCCTCGTGTCGTCCTACGGGTAAAATTGATCCGTTTTAAAGTTTGAAAATGTGGGAAAAAATATATTTTCACAGTGAAACTTCTGATGTCCACATTTTCAACATTTTTGGGAAATCTTTGAACATTTTTTGGTGGAAAAAAGGAAATGTTAAAAATGTTTCTTAAGAATATTCACACAAAAAAATCAACCAAAATCCAGTGAATTTTGCTGGATTTTGGTAGATTTTTTTCTGAATGTTCTTAAAGAAAATGTTTGAAGTTTTACTAATATATATGGAATCACTTTAGATATTTTTAGGATTTTTTGGAAGATTTTTTACTCATTTTTCAAAAATATTTACAAGAATTTTCTTGCCACATTTGTTTATTTTTTTTTTGATAAAACTTTCAAGAGAAATTTTTAAGGAAGTATTGGTATTTTCTTCCTGAAGGTTCTGCAAATTTTCGGAAATTTGGGGAATTTTTTTGCTGTATTTTTGGAATTTTTTCAGACAAGGAAACAATATTTTTTGGTGCCTGTAAATGAAGAGAACAGGAGGGTTGATGTTATCTTCATTGAAAAAAATGTTTTTCTTTGAAAAATAAGGACCTTTCTAAGTGACCCCAAACTTTGGAACAGTAGTGTACATATTTATATACATTTATATAGTTTTTACATGGATGTATTGGAATTGTTTTTATTTTGAATAATTTTTGTTTTGTTTTTTTACAAATCCGATGGCAAGCTTTTGCATTGAAATTTCATTCCTAATGTGCGCCAGCTAGTATATGTTCTCGTTGGCAATAAAGTGGCTATTCTATTCTATTCTATTCTATTCTATTCTATTCTATTCTATTCTATTCTATTCTATTCTATTCTATTCTATTCTATTCTATTCTACTTTATTCTATTCTGTTCTATTCAACTCTGTTCTGTTCTATTCTATTCTATAGTCAATAAAGTTTGTAATGAAAATCGGTCCGAGGTAGGCACGCCCCCCTGCGGCCGTTCGGCCAATCGTATGAAAGGAGCCCGTTACGTCTGTCGGCAGCTCCGCGCATGCTCCGTGTGCCGCGCTCCTTGTTTTTTGGTCGGTCGCACATTTCGGCGGAACAGAGAAGCGGAGAAAATGTCGCGGGTTTATATCGGCAGGCTGAGCTACCGGGCCAGAGAGAAGGACGTGGAGAGGTTCTTCAAAGGCTACGGGAAGATCCTCGAAGTCGACTTGAAAAACGGGTAACGTAGAGGGACGTCTGTTGGAGCTAAAGGTCCGCACAGGCCGCCGAGCGCACGGCCGGGCCTTGTTGTGCGGAGCAGGCCCGGCCTGCTAATGCTAACGGGCTAATAATACCAGCAGCGTTTAGCGTCGAATATGATTCACAGCGACGATTTAGCTTCCATTAGCTGATTGTTTTCTCAACAGGAAGCTAAAGTTTGGTGTTTAAGAGCTTCGGGAAAGGTTTTTGTTGTATGATATGTCCGTAAATGTTAGCAGGCTAGCTAATGTTAGACGTGGCAAAGTCAAAGGCGGCTGAGTTTAAGAGACGAACCGCAAAACACAACTTCAGGTTCAGTCACACCCATGTGGAGCTCTAGATAAGAACTGTTTAACCCAGGAGAGTCAGATTTATTCTAGATCAGGTTCTAAATCCAGTCCAGTCTGATCTCCAGTAAAACCAGTAAAACCACAGCATAATAACCTAGAAATAACCACAACTCCTAATGGTTCCTTTGTTTTACTGCAAAAATGTTCACATTTAAGGAATTGTCTTTTTACTAAACATCATGAAGAACCTGAAATTTATGAAAAAAATGAATTCAAGTTTATCATTTCCACATTACGACTTCCAGATCACAGTGTCTACAAAGGAACACAACATTTAGTCACCTGGAACTGAACCATAGTGGATTTACTGGAGGATCACAACCACAAAAGTCAGACAAAAAAACAACAAAAACGAGACAAAATATTACAAAAATCAGATGCAAAATGACAAAAACTAGACACATAATGACAAAAAAAAATGAGACAAATGGCACGAAATGAAACAAAAAAGACAAAAACAATTGCACAAATGACAAACAATACAAGTGAGACAAAAAGAGCACAAAGCTGTGACTGTGCCTAAATGCATAAAGTAGTATTATTAATAAAAATTACAGTTTATAATCAGATCTTTGTGTAGACAGGACATGACATTGAAGCAGCTCATTCAAGATAATAAAGTAATAATGATTAAAAAAAATCCCAGAGTCAGACGTGGTGCATGATTTAGATTAAAACCTGCAGCCTTTGCAATTTAATATTTGCATCGTCACCTTTCATTTAGAGCGGATTATTTATTCAGTCGCTCCATCTACACCCCACAGATACCAGCTTGTTTCAGTTCACTATAATAAAAACAAAGAAAATTCTGATAACAATACATTTTATTTGTGTAGCGCTTTTATGGGCACTCAAAGTCAAATAATAAAGCATGAAATAAAGTCTGATGATGCAGAAACCATAAAACCTGCAGCCCCAGTACATCATTTCTGCTCTAAAATGTGTTTTCTACTTAAAAATACCCGTTTCCTCTGGTGATTCCTAATATTTTTGATCATCCTGAGTAAATTATGAGTCTTGTAGTTTGAGAATACTTTTATTTTATTTCCTTTTATGATTTTAACTCCTTAAATGTGAATATTTTCTGTTTTCTTTCCTCTTCTGTGACAGAAAACTGGAGATCTTTGGGCAAATTGAGACATTTTACAGACAAATGAACCTTCATGTCATACATACCTGAGAGTAGAACACATTGAATTTATTACATTTGTGTTACAAAGTGAAAAAATGATTATTATTTTTTACATTTCTCTCATCTAACTGGTTCTTTATTCAAAAAGTGGTTCAGGCTCTGTGATTAATTGATTAGTGGTCATCGATTCATCAAAAAATAGAAGTATTTCAATGTTTAAGTGAAGTTAGTTACTGAAATTTAAGTATTCTCTAGTGTCTTTCCTGCTCATTGACTTTAAATATGTTTGAATTGTCTTGGATAAGACATTTTAGATCCTTTCAAGACATTTTTCAACATTTTCTGATGTGTTAAAGCACAGACGACTAATTGATTAACTTAGTAAATAATCAACACATTAATCAACAGTTACAGTAATCGTCAGAGAAAGATAAATGGCGTTTATTCATGTTTTAGAGGCAGAAGCTGTTTAATTTTATACACAACGTATAGCTGGTATTTATACAAACAGTAGTCTCTGCTCTGTGTAGTATCATCAGCAGCCAGGTAACAGGAGTACACCTGTGTGAATATGCATGAGAGAGTCCTGGTTTTAGTTATCCGTGCCTAAATGTACATGACGTAGCAAAGCGCTGCACCAGTCTGTACAAGTCTGGCTTCTGCTGTGTGACGTAATCGTGTTCCTCTGAGGAGCTGAAACATCTTCTGCTCCCGTCTGCAGGTACGGGTTTGTTGAATTCGATGACCCCCGCGACGCCGACGATGCGGTTTACGACCTGAACGGCAAAGAGCTGTGCGGAGAGAGGGTCATAGTGGAGCACACCAAGGGGCCCCGGAGGGACGGAGGCTACGGTGGCGGAAGGAGTAAGTGTCCGGCAGTTTTCCTTCCTGTTTGAATAATGTGTCGTTGATGAGGGGTTTCGTTCATCGCAGGTTAATTTCAAAAAAGGGGCGAAATTTGTTGAGCTTGTCCTTGGTGGCTGATGTGCATCCAATTTATATCATTCCTTCTGTAGATGGAGTCTAGGGCTGGGGGTTAAAAACTGTAAAAAATCAGCGTTTTGCTCCTGAATCCTATTGGTGGTTAACTTGTGCTTGTTTTCCAGCTTTTTTGTCATGTATTTCCTTGATTGACACACATTCCTCCCATCGGTTCCCTCCATTGTCCTGTCCTCAGTGAGCCTTTCAGGGTTTTGACCCCCCTTTTTAACCCTCGTATTGTCTTAACATCCTGTACACTCCACACTGAGCCTCTAAAATAAAGCAGTTTGATTGAATTTTCAGCCCAAAATCTGTTTTCCACGAAGAAACAGCCTGTCATGCATCACACGCTTTGTGAATGTCTGGACTTTCCCACTGTGTTTAACCCTTGTGTCATCCTGCGGGTCACATTGACCTGTTTTTAAAAAATATATTTTCACAGTGACACTTCTGATGTCCACATTTTCAACATTTTTGGGAAATTTTTGAACATTTTTTTGGTGGAAAAAAGAAATGCTAAAAAAAATATTTCTTAAGAACATTCACCAAAAAATCAACCAAAATCCAGCAACATTCGCTGGATTTTGGTTGATTTTTATGTGAATGTTCTTAAAAAAAATATTAGAAGTTTTACTGATATATATGGAATCACTTTAGATATTTTTAGGATTTTTTGGAAGATTTTTACTTTTTTTTTTTTGAAAATATTTACAAGAAGTTTCTTGACAAATTTGGGGGATTTTTTTTTTTTTTTTTTTAAATAAAACTTTTAAGGGAAACTTTTAAGGAATTATTGGAATTTTCTTCCTGAAGGTTTTGCAAATTCTCAGAAATTTGGGGAATTTTTTTGTATAATTTTTGGATTTTTTTTCAGACAAGGAAACAATATTTTTTGGTGCCTGTAAATGAGGACAACAGGAGGGTTAATCAGTGGACACCACTTGCTTTTATTACATCTTACATTTTGTAACTGTTTACTTAAGTAGATTTTTATTATCACTGTTATTGTTAGTAAAGGTGCTGCATGGGTGTAAACGTTATTTATTTAGCAAGAGACAGTATTTACATATCCTAAGAAGGACCGGAAATGTCTAGAAAGTAGCTTTAAATACATTTTTTGAAGGGAGACAACAATGCACATGAAAGTTGAAGTTTTTCTGGGATCAATCAGTAGCATCCATAATCTCACTTTCTTATTGGGTGTGTGTTTTTGTGGCTTTAGAGGTGTGTGTGATGTGGGAGTGTCAAAAATGACCCTGAGACAATCTTTCTATGCTGTTAATGTACAGCTTTGATGAAAATACTAACAAAGACGGTGTTTCACTTTTTCTACTGCTGGAGTCACTTTAGGAAGAATTTCAAGTTGAAAAAGGTCATTTAGGGGTTTTTCTCTACCGTTAAACATCGTGGCCGGGTCACTTTTGACCCGAAGACAACACAAGGGTTAACATACAGGCGTGTCTCCTTTAGTTTCGTATTGTCCTGCTAATAAACGACCCGCTGACGGTTCCTTTTTCTGGGAGGAAGTTTCTTTATCAGCTCGTAACATGATTAAATTTGTGTGCACCAGAGCCACCAATGACTTGACAAGTATCTTTCATGTGATGGAGTTAAGACTTGTTATGATCATGTGAATGTGTGATGGGGAAATGGCTTAATAATAGACAAGGAATATAAACTGTATTCATTTTTTTGAGTATTGTTATTGTTAAATATATCTTGTAATCTATTGATGTCTTATTCCATTTTTATTTCATTTAAAATGATTGTCAATTTAAAGGTAAAGATTTAACAAAGAACCTCAATGTTTTAATTGAAAGAGTCCTTTGCTGACTGCCTGCCCCTATTGCTGGCCATGGTGTCCCCCCTTTCCAAGAGTGTGGTTTGACCATTCTGGGCCCCTGGGCAGACCAAAAAAGGGAGCCATTGTGAATGAAGACCGCTTTTGCCATTAGGCCCAGGCCGGGTGGTGAGGATGCCATGGGGTTAGGAAGAGATGTGGGTTCAGCTCTCATAGGTGCCTGAAAACAGAACATGTTTTGTATCAGTGAAATGTTGTTAGATAGGATAGCTTAGAAACATGCTTTAGTTCACCGTAAGTACTTCCTGGATCAGCTATGATTTTTCTTTTTTTGTTCTTATTAACAATAGGCCTATTGGGCTTCTACCAAAACTGTGTTATTTTGGCTTAAGCTTTTGAATTAAGATCTTGTAGAGAGAAATAACTAGGATCTTTTTAGAATTTAATGTTTTTTTCTTTCTTTTTGTAAATCTTTTTCACCTTTTGCTTTTCCCCTTCTTTG
Organism: Amphiprion ocellaris; assembly: GCF_022539595.1. Taxonomy (NCBI): domain Eukaryota; kingdom Metazoa; phylum Chordata; class Actinopteri; family Pomacentridae; genus Amphiprion; species Amphiprion ocellaris. The sequence continues at coordinate 33,486,723 of NC_072780.1, read as the reverse complement.
TTTCCTTTCCCAAGTGAATATTGAGATATTTTTGTAGCGTGTAGCTTTTGGAGTTTAGCATATTTGCACCATCTCAGTTGCTTTCCAGGTCTCATTGTTCCTGTTGTTTCCTTGTTACCCTGAAAGGTGGATATGGACGCTGGGGAAGAGACAGATATGGTCCGCCGATGAGGACGGATTATCGGCTTATTGTTGAGAATCTTTCCAGCCGCTGTAGCTGGCAGGACTTGAAGGTAAGACTGTTGATTTGTCTCATAGCTTCTGACAGTACTCCTGCAAGGCTGCAGTGACGCTGTGATGCTATCTGGCAATGATACAGAAATCTTTAACAAATCCGTGGATCCAGACTATAAGCCACATCACTGTCAAGATCTAATCACTTGGTCCTTGTGTCATTTCTGACCTTCCCTGAAAATTTCATCCAAATCTGTTGGTCTGCTTTTGAGGAATGAGACGGATAGATGCTGATCGTCACATAACTCTGCCGTGTTCTGTTGGCGGAGTTATGACCCTCAACATAAAACATCTAACAGTAGTAGGCGAAAGGAAAAATATAAAAATTCAAGATTATTTTCAAAGTCAAGGTTTTGATCAATATTCTGTGAAATAAACTAAATTCAATAATCAGTTTCTGTCAGTCAAAAAAATCTCAATCTAGTCAAATAAAATTAGAGCTTTATTAGGACTCCAGATTAACCTGGACAAAGCAAAAAACAGAACTGTCTTCAACCTTTTCCAAGCACACAAATCCCCAAAAGTCCTGAAAACAACAACAACCCCTCTAACTAAAGAACCCTCAACATAAAACATCAAACAGTAGCATATTATTGCTAAAAATCTGCTTACTTAGAGTAAAGTGAAAGTATCTTCAATAGTTTCTCAAAGTTAAGCTTGTGTGTAATACATTAGAATAAATATGTCAGTCAAAAGAATTCTCAATCCACTCAAATTAAATAAAACTACAGCTTGGACAACACAACAACCCCCTATGACAAAAATACCCTCTGAACACAAAATGTGTCAAAAGGCATGTTTATGCTAAGAAAAAAAAATCCATCTTTTAAAAAGCAATTTTAGCATTGATGTGGCTTTTGTGGCAGAATTTCAGACAGAATTTATGATGTGATTCACGGTACACACTTTAAAGTCTAGATTCTGGTTCTTGTGTCATTTTTGACCTTCCCTGAAAATCTCACCCAAATCCGTTTGTCTGTTTTTGAGGAATGAGACAGACAGCATTCCTTGGTGGAGTAAATATATGGATTTTAGAGGAAAGAGAACTGAAGGTTGTGTAGAGAAGCAACATTATCGTTCAACTGGACTTCTCTGGTAGGTTCTTATCTAAGATTAGAGGTGGAACATCTACAAGAACCTACCAGAGAATTCCACTGGACATTCTTGTGGTCCTTATGTCATTTCTGACCTTCCCTAACCTTTAGTCCGTTTTTGAGTAACGTTGCTAACAGACCCACAAACCAACACAGTTTGTCACATAACTCCACTGTGTTCCTTAGCAGGATAATAAATCTTCTTTTTCGGGCTAAATGAGACGATCTGATGTTCTTCTCTCCCCAGGACTACATGAGGCAGGCGGGGGAGGTGACTTACGCCGACACCCACAAGGGTCGCAGGAACGAGGGCGTGATCGAGTTCAGGCTCTACTCGGACATGAAGAGGGCTCTGGAGAAGCTCGACGGCACCGAGGTGAACGGCAGAAAGATCCGGCTCATCGAGGACCGTCCCGGTGCCCGACGTCGCCGCTCGTATTCCCGCAGTCGCAGCCGCTCCAGGTCAGAGGCGTTTGTCACCACGTCTGAGGTTACAGCAGCGTGTTAGCTCAATGCTAATGGTGCTAATCTGTGTTTTGTTTTTTGTTTTTTCAGGTCTCGCTCCAGGAGCCGTAGATCTCGCAAGAGTCGCAGCCGCAGTGAAAGCAGCAGCCGAAGCCGCTCACACTCCAGGTGAGAAACCACAGTTTGGTATAGTCTTCATTTAAACGCATCATAGTGAGGCGTTTAGGGAACATCTGTAAACTGTAGCAGCTAAGAAGAAGCAGGTGAGAAGGTTAACCTGTGCAGTTTATAGGAGGAATGTCAGACAAACTCCAGGAAGAGCCTGATGACAATATTAATACATTTATCAAATATCAAGGCTGAAATCACTACCTAAGCCTTATATTAATGTAGAACTAGAGTATGAAAAGAGAAATATTCATCAGCATGTCAGGGTGATTAACGAACATCAGAAGGTTGGTCTAAATCATGTACTGGTGTGTCCAATGGGAAAGTTGGTCTGCAATCCTACAAAAGCTGCAATTTTATTTATTTTAAGTTGTTGTTTTGACTGGCATGAGCTCAGTCTTCTTACTTAATCAGATTCTGACACCCATACCTAAAACACAACAGGAAGTCAGCCATTTTGAATTATGTGTCATATCTTGGACAATTTTGACCAATTTTTGCATTTTTTCAAATTTTTCCAATCCGCTTCAAACTTTACATGTGTGATCAGAGTCCGGCCCTGATGACATTCTATAGAACAAACTGCAGTCACAGAGAGAGCGCCACCTGGTGGACGGGTCACTATGAAACAGGAAGTGATATCTAACTAGCCTGAACATGCTACAATCTGATTCAAACTTTACATGTATGATCAGAGTCCGGCCCTGATTACATCCATAGGGGAAAAAAAACCACTCTCAATCACTGCGCCACCTCATGGACATGATTGGATTGGACCCGACCAATGCTGCTTGCTTAGTTAATTTCCTCAAATCGTTCAGCCCCACTTAAAATAGATTTTAGCCTTTTTTGTGACTCATTTCATGTTCAGTGAGAGGTTGTTGTAAGGACTTTAGAGGTACACTACCGTTCAAAAGTTTATGGCCTCTTAGAAATGTCCTTATTGTTGAAAGAAGTTTTTTTTTTTTCAATGAAGATAACATTCAATGAATGATTAATCCAGTGTAGACATCGTTATTTTTGGTAAATGACTATTGTAGCTGGAAACAGCTGATTTTTAATGGAATATCTCCATAGAGGTACAGAGGAACATTTCCAGCAACCATCACTCCTGTGTTCTAATGCTACATTGTGTTAGCTAATGGTGTTGAAAGGCTCATTGATGATTAGAAAACCCTTGTGCAGTTATGTTAGCACATGGATAAAAGTGGGAGGTTTACTGGAAAACATTGGATGACCCCAAACTGTTGAACGGTAGTGTAGGTCAACTTTTACTCATTTAGAGCAACTTTAAATAATTTTTGCACAACTTTAATATAGAGCAATTTAAACTCATTTACAGCAACTTTAACTAATATTAGAGCAACTTCAACCAATATAGAGCAACTTTAAATTATTTCAGAGCAACTTTAACTAATCACATCAGTTTTAGCTAAGATAAAGTTACTTTAACTCGTTTTTTTGGTCCACAGAGCGGCGTCTCGTTCCCGCAGTCGATCCCGCAGCAAGAAGAATAAAGGCAAGAACAAGAAGGAGGAAGAGGAGCGAAGCAACGGAGCTGAGAAGGGAAAAGATCGCAGCCGGAGCCGCAGCCCGAAGAGCAAAAAGATCAAGAAGGACGGGAAGAAGATGAAGAAGGACGACTCCAGGTCCAGGTCTCGCTCCGGCTCCAGGTCCCGCTCCAGGTCGGGTAACAAGGATCGCTCCAGGAAGTCCGTCTCCAAGGAGCCGGCGAAGAGCGACGACGAGGGCGGCGAGCCGGAGAGGGGCTCTCGCTCCCGATCCGGCTCCCCGGCCGAGTCCAAGTCCAGAGCCAGGTCCAAATCCAAGTCCAAGTCCCGTTCCCCCTCCCCGGCCAAAGCCCGCTCCCGGTCCCGGTCCGCCTCCCGCTCAGAGTCCCGCTCCAAATCCCGCTCCCAGTCTCGTTCCCGCTCCCGTTCCCGCTCCTAGTGGTGGACTGTCGGTGGCCCCGTCCTGTATTTACATTCCCCCAGCGCCCCACCTCCTGTTTTTGATAAGTAGCCGTAGAAAGCAGCGCTCTGCTCCCCGTCTTTTATGCACATGCCGCTCCACTTCATTTGACTTTTACATCCTTTTCATTAGAGGTGTTTGTAAGAGAACAGGGTGCAGTCTGAGTTTTATAAGTTTCACCGATGCTCTGGTATGTGTCTTAGCCTTTTTTAATTGACGTAGAAGCATACTGTTTTTGTCAATATGCCGGGTGGAGCCAGATCCCACGTCTGCCGCCTTTTGTGAAATCCTTGTACCGTTTTTGTTTCAGATTAAAAATGTCTGTTCTGGTCTTGGAGGCAGATCTGTGTTCTGTTTCTGGATTCACCAAGTTCATTTATTAGAGCTAAAACAATCGGTGGAAACGGTTTTGGATACTTCTAAATATAATTATGAAATTTAAGGTCGATATACGGATCATTTCAGAACTGGAGGACATCTCAAAATGTTTGAACATTAAACTTTCTTTGTTCCTGCTCCACATTGATCAATAATAGGTATTGATGGGCTCAGCTTCTTCTTCCATGTTTTCTGTGCTGTTTGCTAACTCTACTCTAATCCATGCTAATGTGATCTTTTTCTCAGCAGTAGAAGCTAGATATTTAGCTGCTGTTACTGCTGACCAAGAGGACAAACTGACTGATGGAAAACAGTCCAAAGAATTAGTCTGATCTTGATAATATGAGCTGGAGGGAAAACACCAAATCCAAGTCGTAAAATGACAAGAACAAGACAAAACGACAGAAACAGACTGAAAGTGGCAGAAACGAGACACAAAATGACAAAAAGGAGAGGAAATGACGGACAAAACAATACGACAAAAGCGAGACAGAGCAAGACACAAAATGACAAACTAAATAGAAAACAAAACACAAAACGAGGCACAAAATGACAAACGACAAAATGACAAAAGCAAGACACGAAGACAAAAACGAGACAAAATGATAAAAACAAAACATGAAACAACCAAAACGACAAAAACGTCATCTACAGGTTCTGCTAACATGTTGTGGGAAACGTTCCATGAATAATAATTATTTAAAATATTATGTTGATTAAAAAATGTTCCCACAACTACAGAGACATGAATGAAAAAATAAAACCAAAAAAAGGAGATTCAAATTTGACTTGAACTGTTTTATTTTCAGCTCTTTGTGAATAAAAACTGTAGTTAAAGCAGAACGGATCACCTGTTGGTCAGGTTTCTCTCCAGTTTAACCCCAGGATGTTCAGGATTCCAGCAGCCTTCGTCTGTGCAGGAGCTCATGAAACTGATTTATTAAAATGTTTGTAAAAGTCTGCAGTGGTTTTAATTCAACAGGTCAGTCGATCTTTGTTCTCTCATTTTTACAGGAAATATGGTGTAAATCTGGAGTCCAAACCTCTTAAATAAAGAGAAAACACTGATTTAAAAAGGCTAATTAAAGGGTTTTTATTACTGAAATGTTAAAGAATTAAATCAGCCCAGAGTTAATAAACCAGAACTACATGTTGTCTGATCGACCACAAACGTAGAATCAAGCTTAAAACCCGTCAGCTGTGAGACTTTTACTAAACCTCTTTCAGTCGTGGACAAAACCACACATTTATCACCGTTGAAACTCGATTAATCGAGGAAATACACACGTGGACAAAATTGTTGGTACCCCTCGTTTAGTGAAAGAAAAACCCACAATGGCCACAGAAATAATTTGAATCTGACAAAAGTAATAATAAATTAAAAAATTATGAAAATTAATGAAAATCAGACATTGCTTTTGAACTGTGGTTCAACAGAATTATTTTAAAAAATAAACTCATGAAACAGGCCTGTACAAAAATGATGGTACCCCTAGAAAAGACTGAAAATAATGTGACCATAGAGACATGTTCAATCAAGGTGTGTCCTCTAATTAGCATCACAGGTGTCTACAAACTTGTAATCAGTCAGTCGGCCTATTTATAGGGTTACAGTAGTCACTGTGCTGTTTGGTGACATGGTGTGTACCACACTAAACATGGACCAGAGGAAGCCAAGGAGAGCGTTGTCTCAGGAGATTAGAAAGAAAATTATAGACCAGCATGTTAAAGGTAAAGGCTATAAGACCATCTCCAAGCAGCTTGATGTTCCTGTGACTACAGTTGCACATATTATTCAGAAATTTAAGATCCATGGGACTGTAGCCAACCTCCCTGGATGTGGCCACAGGAGGAAAACTGATGACAAATGGAAGAGACGGATAATAGGAATGGTAAGAAAAGAGCCCAGAACAACCTCTAAAGACATTAAAGGTGAACTCCAAGGTCAAGCTACATCAGTGTCAGATCACACCATCCGTTGTTGTTTGAGCCAAAGTGGACTTTATGGGAGACGACCAAGGAGGACACCATTGTTGAAAACAAATCATAAAAAAGCCAGATGGGAATTTAGCAAACTGCATGTTGACAAACCACAAAGCTTCTGGGAGAATGTTCTATGGACAGACGAGACAAAACTGGAACTTTTTGGTACATCAGCTCGATGTTCACAGATGCAGAAATGAAGCATATGAAGAAAAGAACAGTGTCCCTACTGTGAAACATGGAGGAGGTTCTGTTATGTTCTGGGGCTGCTTTGCTGCATCTGGTACAGGGTGTCTGGAATCTGTGCAGGTACAATGAAATCTCATGACTATCAAGGTATTCTAGAGAGAAATGTGCTGCCCAGTGTCAGAAAGCTTGGTCTCAGTTGCAGGTCATGGGTCTTTCAACAGGATAATGAGCCAAAACACACAACTAAAAACAGCCAAGAATGGCTAAGAGGAAAACATTGGACTATTCTGAAGTGGCCTCTATGAGCTCTGATCTAAATCCTATTGAACATCTGTGGAAGGAGCTGAAACATGGCGTCTGGAGAAGGAGCCTTCAAACCTGAGACAACTGGAGCAGTCTGCTGATGAGGAGTGGACCAGAATACCTGCTGAGAGGTGCAGAAGTCTCACTGACAGTTACACAAATGGTTTGATTGCAGTGATTGCCTCAAAAGGTTGTGCAACAAAATATTAAGTTAAGGGTACCATCATTTTTGTCCAGGCCTGTTTCATGAGTTTATTTTTTAAAACAATTCTGTTAAACCATGGTTCAAAAGCAACTTCTGATTTTCATTGGTTAATTTTCATAGAATTTTTATTTATTATTACTTTTGTCAGATTCAAATTATTTCTGTGACCATTGTGGGTTTTTCTTCCATTAACCAAGGGGTACCAACTATTTTGTCCACGTGTTTTCAGTTTAACCCTCCTGTTGTCTTCATTTACAGGCACCAAAAAATATTGTTTCCTTGTCTGAAAAAAATCCAAAAATTCAGCAAAAAAATTCCCCAAATTTCTGAAAATTTGCAAAACCTTCAGGAAGAAAATTCCAATAATTCCTTAAAAGTTCCCCTTAAAAGTTGTATTTTTTTTTTTTTAAAATCCCCCAAATTTGGCAAGAAAATTCTTGTAAATATTTTCAGAAAATGAGTGAAAATCTTCCAAAAAATCCTAAAAATATCTAAAGTGATTCCATATATATCAGTAAAACTTCTAATATTTTCTTGAAGAACATTTATGGAAGCAAATCAGACTCATCAGATTCTGAATTTTAAAAGCTGCTGAATTTCTTACTTTGAATTTTTTTGCATCAAAATTACGTATGTGAATTTTTTTTATGCCTGAATTTAGCTCATCAGAATTCTAAAAACCAGTTAAAAATTCAATGTCTTCAAAATTCGCCATCAAAAAAATTCGATGTGTTCAAAATTCACCATCAAAAAATTCAATGTTCAAAATTCGCCATCAAAAAATTCGCTGTCAAAAATTCGTTGTTCACATCTGGGGGACTCAGGCGTAAACAATCGATCCTAGCCAAAATCGAACCAACGCCCAGCCAATCACGTGGCGCTCCTCCGGTCATGTGACGCAGACGGTTCACCTCACAAGACCGGGGTCAACCACGGCTACCAGCATGAACGACGGCGCTTCAGTGAGTGTATTAATCCTTTTTGTCCTGTATGTGGTTTGTTTTTGTGAGAGTCAGTAAGCTGTAATGCATGCCGTTAGCTGCGCTAGCACAGCGTTAGCCGTGCTAATACAGCGCTAGCACAGCGTTAGCCGCGCTAATACAGCGCTAGCACAGCGTTAGCCGCGCTAATACAGCGCTAGCACAGCGTTAGCCGCGCTAATACAGCGCTAGCCGCGCTAGCCGCGCTAATACAGCGCTAGCCGCGCTAGCACAGTAATGAGGTCATACATACAACACGTTCTGCAGCTGGGTAGTTGAGTAACAATTTTATAAACGCACAAATGGGTGGAGGTGTGATTTATGTGCCCGAAAATGCAGTTAAGTCACAGAGCAGTGTAAAGAAACTGGTCACCTAGCAACCTGAATTAGTCTAGGTAACACTTTGTTTAACATGTGTGTTTTCTGCTCAAGTTAATGTCCTGGTTTGATTCATTTTAAATTATTCCTGATCTTGAAAGGTTTTAAACAGTGCAGTCAAAGTAGTTACAAGTGTGAGCGAATAGCTTGAAATGAACTGCCCTAGACTGCTCTGTTCATAACCCACCATTCTTTCACAGCAGCTATATCAAGAGTTATTGTGCAATGATAGATAAATGCAGCCCATTTTTTCAACTGTTTCCTGTTTAGTATGCGTACCCTAGATTGTTTTTGATAATTTGTTGTAGCCATTTATTTAATCAATTTTAATCCACTCCATAGCAACACCGTCTGAACTGACCAGTCTGGTGAAATTCTGGACTGGATGGGAGACTCTACCAAGAACTCTCTCCTCAGAAGTAGTGAATGGCAGATACCTGACAGCCTCCACCTGCTATGAGACCTTACATTCCCAGGACATTACAAGGACTACAAATCATTTAAGACTGACATCCTGGCCTATATATATATATATATATATATATATATATATATATATATATATATATATATATATATATAGTATGCCAAATACTGTCAGAGCAAAAAATATTTTTAAATTGACTGTCACTGTCAACCTACTTCAACAGGCATTTTTTTGCACATTGAAATTTGAGGTTGTTTGAATGACACTATCTCAGAACAATGATGAAGAATCTATAATACTGAACAAGTAGATCAATAATCTCAGATTATGGGTGAGTTGAAATATGTAAAAAAATGAAGGGGTCTATGAAAAGTCCAGTCCTTCGAAACCTGACATGTTGTTTTGTGTAATTTTCTTTGTAAAATTAGCCCTGCATCCAGTCATTAACATGACATTGGCATAATGGAACCATGACCACATATATACTTCTGAATATAGTGGCATTTTTCTAATGGCAAATTTTCATGCTTTGACAGATACAGTGGTGGAAAAAAGTTTTCAGGCACCTTGAAAATTTTCCACAATCTCAAATATTATCGTGAAATATTTGTTGGAAAGTCTTTGTGTTTCAAAAGGTGTGACTGCATTAGACAGACAACAAATGATTGCTTTTTTTGTTTATTGTTTACATGAACAACAAAACTAAATTCTACCAAAATGACCCAATACTCAAAATTTCTTGTTTTTAAGGAACCAATGAATTTCAAGTTTTTATTGACTTTTTTAGGATTTGTTTCGTATTATGGCTGTGACTGAACTAAATAGAAATTGCATTTGAGACCTCAGAGGATTCTTAATGCAATATTTCACAAATGTATGAGGTGTCCAAAAACGTTTTTCCACCGCTGTATTTAATAGCAATCTGATATGCTTATGTTAGCAAGACAAATAAATGAAGATTTCAGGCTTTTATCTTGAATTATTCTTGAGATATTATATATATATTAATATATAGCCTCAAATTTTAATGTGAGAAAAACAATACTGAAACTAGGTCTACTGTCCACTTAAAAAAATCTAAAAGTACTTGACATACTCAGCTAATAATTTCACAGATACCATTATCTATACATGGGACAGACATATTAGTTCCAGTAAGTTACAAAGGTGCTCTGGGGATGTGGACCATTCTTTGTCGCCCAGCTGCTCCTCTCTCTGAGTGCACAGTTGCAATGTACTGATTCCTGTTTTCTTTTTCTGAGCTGATAAGATGGTGTAGCTGTGTCAGTGCATTTAAAATAGCTGGGCAAACTTCTACTTGGTTAGATAAATTATTTAAAAACACAAGTTCTTGTGTGCAAGTGAACTCTAAGAAGTCCAGATCCAGAGGCATGCGTCCGAGAATATGCTCCAAACGAGAACAAAGTCTCACATAAAGATGATTTAACAATAGTTCCTAGAACAGAGAAAAACAAAGTTATATAATGCAAACCACCAATGGGATAAATGACTGAACCTGACTGAAAGACTAGACTGCCTCATTAGACATTTCTTTTAGAACAAATTAAGAGGAGGTTACACATACTAAACAGGAAACAGTTGAAAAAAATGGGCTGCATTTATCTATCATTGCACAATAACTCTTGATATAGCTGCTGTGAAAGAATGGTTGGCTATGAACAGAGCAGTCTAGGGCAGTTCATTTCAAGCTATTCGCTCACAGTTGTAACTACTTTGACTGCACAGTTTAAAACCTTTCAAGATCAGGAGTAATTTAAAATGAATCAAACCAGGACATTAACTTGAGCAGAAAACACACATAATAAACAAAGTGTTACCTAGACTAATTCAGGTTGCTAGGCGACCAGTTTCTTTACACTGCTCTGTAGGGTTGCCACCCGTCCCTTAAAATACAGAAACGTCCTTTATTTGACAATTAATTGTTGCGTCCCGTATTGAATCAATACGGGACGCAAGTTGTTCCGTATTTTCATAAATGCTCCATACACGTCTGTCACACACTCATCAAAACTGCATAATGAATAAAATAAAACACAGGAAATATTAAGGGCAGCCAATTTCATCTTCGTAGGACCCACGCAGCGAGGACCCGATGCCAGGTCCAGTGGACAGACTTCAGACGTCTCTGTGTGTCCCGTCCTGTCCGGTCCTGTCTCTGGTTGCCTGGTTACAGACGCTGCTGAATCCGCACGTTTAAAAATGTCTACACCTGAAACTCCACCACGTCTAAAGAAGCAAAAACGTTTGCAAATGTACAGACTGGAGTGGGAAGAGTGGAACCCCTGGCAATGGATACAAGGCAAACTGTGTTTTCTGTTGCTCATGGACTGGCTGAAGTAAGGCAGCATCAGGAGACAAACATGGAGGAAATATGAGAACAGAGAGAACCCAACCAGCAGGTCACAGTTTATCATCATCTAATCATCTCCTGAAGTCCATATGGTAAGTGGACATCATGATGAGATCAGCTAGATTTCCTACAGTATATGGCTGTGAATTTACCAGAGGATGCTTATAATAATGCTGATGTGGCCGTAGACTCTACACTATTTTAGTGACTCAGTAAATGCCTAAGTTGGTTATTATTTTTTAAATACTTTTTAGTTTTTAATAAACATTTATTTAATAGCCTATATGTAATCAAACATGGCCTTTGCCTAAAAAGAATAATATTTCATTGCACAAGTAAAAGTATAGTAATTTTTTAAACTGTTCAAATTATTATATGTTGCTAAAAAACAAAAAAACACAAACAGAAAACACATCATAGTAATATGTCAATTAAAAAAGCCTATAGTATAGCATGTCGTCCAACAAACGTCCATAGTACAGCATGTCGCTCTAAAATTGTCATAGTTTAGCATGTTGCTCTTAAAACGTCATAGTATAGAATGTGGTTCAAAAAATGTCATAGAATAGCATGTCGTCCAACAAATGTCATGGTATAGCCTTTGGTCCAACAAACATCATAGTATAACATGTCGCCCAAAAAACATCATATTAGAGCCTTTGGTCTAAAAACATCATAGTATAGCATGTCACTCTAAAAACGTCATAGAAAAGCCTTTAGTCCACAAAACGTTTTGTCCCGGCTGTCTGAAGTAGGTGAGGAGCAACACAAAAACAGTACAAACGCTTGTTTCCAGAGGGTTAGACGAGTATTTATTTGAAAGACTAAGTTTACAACAACACAACATGTGAGGGGGTTAAAAACAAATGGGTGTTAGTAAAATAAAAATAAATAAACAGAACTAAAAGTGAACTTCATGTTGACATTGATGGGCATTCCAACCAGGAACAAAGTAAAAGATAATCAATAGGAAAAAAAACTCTTCATGTTCACCTCTTAAAACCCAAAAACACACCACAGTAGCAGCCTAAACTAAAACTACCAGTGGGTTCCCTGTTTTCCTTTGTGAACAATTCAAAGGTCCCTCTCTATCTCCCCACACATCCACCAACCACTGGAACACATCTCCAAAGTTCTGCTGGACCAGCTCAGCTTCCCCTCAGAAGAAGTGCTGCCACCTGCCAGATGAAGGAGCCTTTTGAGAGGCAGCTGGCATCGTGATTGGACTGAACTTTGGTCTGTTCCAATCCAGCTTCAGTTCCAGAGACGGCAGGTGGGACGAGTCAACGGAGGCCTGGTGGATGAAGGCATGCAGCTGAGTACAATCCAGAAAACAACAGAGGAGGAGTGCAGTGGCCCAGGGCCAGAACAACCAGAGTAGCATCGTATGTCTCTTAGAAAACATCATAGTATAGCCTTTGGTATGAAAAAACACCATCATATACATCGTATATTGTACAAATAACAAGTCAAAGGAAAGAGACATACATTGTAGAATTGTAGTAATTGTGGGCTGACTGATTTACTGATTATCAGTATTTTATTTTTTACTGATTTACGGTAATAAATCAATTTAAAAATGGTGCTACTTTGGCTCTGAACCTTTATCTACCTGTGGTTACTCAGTCTTCTGGAGTGATTTGATTGGTTATACGTCACGAATAAAACTCCTTCAACTTAACATCTGTAAACAAAACAAAAACGTATCAACAAAGTTTTCTGTTAGAGTTTGTGTTCTTCTAAGTTTAACTCAAGATTTTAAATACTTTCATTTACTGCAAATGAATATCTACTCCAAATGTCTCACTAATAATCATTATCAGCCTTAAAAACCCACAAAACACCCCTCTATACTCCACCACACTTAGTACAGTCTGGTTCCCCCTTCTATAAATCTGCTTGGAATCTTCCACTTCCTGTTTGTCAAAATGGCCTTCTACCTGGACAGGTTTTGTTGGAGCTCATGCAACAAACATTTTGGGTAACTGCACTTTAATATGGATGGATGACACTGAATTAGAGTCTGTTTTCATGAGACTGAGTTAAGATGTGTAGCTCTGTCATTAAATAGTAAATTATTTCTCAGAATTCACAGAGAAAAGTCTGAAATGTTTGCTAGGTTAGCGTCCCACATGTTCTTTGGCTCAGCTAAAGCTAACTCTCTTCAACTTCTGGATCTCTTGAGTTGCTTGTTGTTAAAATGTCTTGCTAGAGATGCTGAAGCTCAGAAAGCCTGAGATGTTTGTTCAAAAAAAGCTCATTCTCAAGTCTGATCTGAACTGTCCTCTTCTGTTTGAACTTTCCCTAAACTTAGCAGTTAATGACAGAGCAGCACATCCAGACTCAGTCTCATTTATGTAGAGATTAAACTTCAGTGTCATTCATTGATGTTAAAGTGCAGTTTTTCAAATGTTTGTTGCATATGCTCCCGACCAAACCAGTCCAGGTGGAAGACGATGTGAAGAGAAAGCTCCAGAGGATGAATATCACACATTTACGTTGGAAATAAATGTCCTTTAATTAGACATTGTCATGCAAAAGTTGGATTTCCCTTTAATGATGTTCAAATCTTTGTTGAGTGTTTTGTTGATGTTGGTTTCTAAATGTTTTTTGACACTCGGCCCCAAAGATTAAAACCTTTTACGGCTCACAAGCTGCAACAATTCACACAATATCAACTATCTTTCTGACTAAACTAAGATCAAAAGTGAAAAACTGCCTGATTCCTGCATCATGAATGTAAATCTATTTGGTTTTTATGACAGTAAACTGAATATATTTGGGTTTGATATTTTATAAACCAAAACAAGAAATGAATTACTGGAGGAAACAACAGATTAATGGACAAAGAAAATGTGTTTTCCAACATATATGGCTGAATTACTCCAACATTACAAGATACATACAATTTTAATTCAATTTTATTTATATAATGCCAATTACAGGTCAAATTGTCTCAAGACACTTTATTTTTCCATTTTCTGTCATATTTAAAATATGACAAAGTAAGAAATTTAAACCTCTTGACTAACCCAATTTATTATTTGGTTTTTAAGAGACTAATCGACAACTAAAATAACTTTCTCCACTAAAACTAATAAACATGAGGTCAAATAGAAGGAACAGTTTTAAATACTGCAGTACCACGATGACAAGAATAAAGTTTCTCAACAAAAACTAAATCTGCTGGTGGATTCCGTTAAAGTCCTAATAAATGATAAAGTGTGATACTAAAGGTTTGTGGTGCTAAAAATGTCAACGTAAAGATATGAAGTTGAACATCTGGATGGAGGTTGATAAAAGTTGACCTCCCTTCATTTCTCTGGAGCGACTCCATGGATTTTATGGATGGTGGTTAAAGACCTGCTCTTCTAGTGGTCTTCCTTCTAGTTGCTGTAAAAAGTCAGTCCATCCTGGCCGACTTCAACACCTCTTCATGACAACTTGTTCTGCCTCCGACCTGGTGGAAACTCCAGAAACTCGGGAAAACCTGTGGAGACTCGAAGAACTCGTGGAGACTCGAAGAACTCGTCGGGCGGGGGAAGGTGTGGTGGGTGGTGGAGGGAGGTGGGGGAGTAGAGGGGGGAGGCCGCCACCCACCTCCCCGCCTACTCTCCGCCCTGACTCCACCCAGACTCCGCCTCAGCTCCACCCATGTGGTCACTTCAGGAACTACGATGCCAAAGGGACGACGAATTTATTTCTTTGTATCTGATCTGTAGCTCAGTGAGTTAAGGATTTGCCTATGGAGCTGCAGGTCGCTGGTTCAAGACCAGACACTTCTTAAATTTTCTCAAAATCCTGACAAAGACAAAGAAAGAAAACTGCCACTGGCGGGTCTCGAACCTGCGACCCTCCGCTTGGTAGTCCTCTTCTTATCCCCCTGAGCTACTCGCTCAGATACTAATTCTTCTTTTTTTTGCGCATTTGTCATCTATTTTTTGTCGTTTTCGAGTTTTTTTTTAACTCGAGTCTCGACTCGACCGTTTTTCTCAGGAGGTTGGACTTCAGCCTTGGTGCTGGAGGGTTGAACCCTCAGTTCCAAGACTTTCCAAAGCCTCCACACCTCCTGAGTCCTCAGGACCTGAGCTTTCACACAGTCTGAGGGCTGAAATTTTCTAAGTCCCACAGTAGATCTCTGTTAGATTGAACCTTCAGACAGTCCAAGGACTGATATCTTCTGAGTTCCTGAGTACTTCTCTGTTAGTTTGAACCTTCAGACAGTCTGGGGACTGAAATTTTAAAAGTTTCTCAGTACTTCTCTGTTAGTTTGAACTTTATGGTTAACAGAAGCCTTAAAACTTGTGACCATGAGTCTTGATTTCACATTTAGATCATCCATCTGAGTTCTTCTCAGACCTTCACCTGTGGGTTTTTTAGAAATCCTCAACAAACTTTGATTCTCTTCAGTGAACAGTAAAGTTTGTGGAGATCAGAAGGTAACATTAGTTTGATCAATGCCTTCAACTACGAGTAGACTTTATCTGGAAGCAGTTTTCTGAAATGAGTTCTTAGTAAATCTTTCCACAATCAAACCAAGAACATAGAAAGAGGAAACAGTTGAAAAAACAACTTCATGTTTTCATTTCAGCCTAGAAAACACTTTAATACTTTTATCTGTTTTTGCTCTTTTGGTCATCTTATTGCTTCTTCTGTTTAATTTGATCTTCTAAAGTTTAACTGGTGTCTTTTCAAATGTTTTGTCTTTAGTTTGATTCTTCTTAAATGTTTAGTTTTGCTCTTTTCTCACCTTTTAGTCTTTTCTAATGTCTGATTTGATTTCTAAATGTTTTGTCTTTTTAATGTTTGTTTTTTCAAATGTTTTATCGGCTTGTTTGAAAAATTTCCTTTTCTTTCCCTGTGTTTAATTTTTCGATTAAATCTTTAAAGTTTTTCTTTTTAAATGTTTTACCACCTTTCAATGTTTAATTTTCTTTTTAAATGCTTCATTGTATTTTAATTCCTATTTAAAGTTTTATTGTCTAGGATTTAATTTTCCAATTAAACATTTAATTTTTAATTCAATGTTTTGTATTTTTAAAGGTTTAATAATCTAATTTAATCTTTTGTATTTTTAAAAAAATGTTTAATATTCTTGTTTAATTTTATTTTTTAAATGTTTAATTATCTAAAATATTTAATCTTTAATGTTTCATATTTTTGTTTAATAAATTTTGTTTTTCATAATTACGTTTTGTATCTTCTGTTTAATTATTTAATTAAATATTTTGTCTGTTTAATATAATTTAATTGTATTTAATGTTTAATTTTCTTTTTAAAAGTTTTGTTGTATTAAATGTTTTTTTCCTTTGATTTAATTGCTTTTTTAAAATGTAGTTTATTTCTTTAATCTTTTTTTTCTGTCAAGATTTTAACCTCAACCTTAGAAATGAAACAAACCCTTAAATCACAATGAAAATACTTCTGTTGTCACAATCATGAGTTAGTCAATTATTCAGTTTATCAATTCAGCTTTATTTGTTTAGCACCTTTCACACAGATGACAAAACTAAACAAGCAATGAGAAAAAACTATGCTAAAACAATGATTAAA